>NW_010189134.1:2080-2288 GCF_000695765.1 Mesitornis unicolor | reverse complement strand
GGGCGGTGCCTTGAGGGTGGGGGCGGTGCCGGGGGTTGCTGAGGTGAAGCGGGGGGCGCGATTTTGGGGAGAGCGCGGCACCGGGAATTGCTAAAAGAAGATTGTGGGCGTGTTTTTGCGGGGAGCAAGGTGCTGGGCCTCACCAGAGTAAGGTGGTGCTGGTGGTTTTAGGGAGAGCACAGCACTAGGAATTGCTAAAGCAAAGTGG
>NW_010189134.1:0-1968 GCF_000695765.1 Mesitornis unicolor | reverse complement strand
CTCTCTCTTGGAAGCCCCGTTATGTGAGGGAGGCACCTGACGGCTGCAGGCTGGGGTCAAGGGCAGCAGTTTCAGGGGCTGCCCGGGAGCTGGAGGGGACCACCCAGTGCCACGGGAGCAGCAAACCGGAGAGCTGGCTGCGGTGGTGCCTTCCTCCCCGGGTCTGCTGCTTCCCTGTACCTGCGTGAGAGCAGCCCATAGGTTTGCAGGACTTTTTTTTTTGTTCTGGTTGACCCGCTTGACTTGGGGCAGCTGCTTTCCTATGTTTTTTTTTTACTTTTTAATTTTTTTTCCCATATTTTTCCTGCCCCAGCCCCCCGAGGGAAGGCAGGACTGGGAGCTGAGCTCGGCACAGCCTGAGCCGGCCGTGACAGATGGTCCCTGTGGCCTGCAAGGTCCTTCCCCAGCACCTGGGAACCGCCTGGGAGGAGCGACCTTCGCCTGGGGCAGGCTCTACTCCTTCAAAATTGATTTTTCCAATGTTTCCTCCTATCATTAATAAATCTTGAGGTCTAGACCAGGCTTAATCTTTGGAGGAGGCAGGCGAAGTCTTCTGCTCGTGGCTGGTGCGTGTGCTCCGAGGTGATATCTCTCATGGGCAATTTCACCTCTTTCTTGACTAGATTGCTTTAAAGATGATTTTTTCTTTATTAGTTGCTGTTTAACATTGTTAAAATTGATGGGTGCATCCCCCTGCAATGATTCTGCATTGTTAGGGCCTGCTGAATTATTAACCAGTGACTAAGCTGTCTGTCTTGGCTTATTTACCTCTTACACCTCTGGGACAGGGGACCAGGCCACAGCAGGCTCAGTGAAGAGCTCTGGAAATTTATAGTGCTATAAATTATATTATTATATAGCGCTATAATTACAGGCTTGTTAGTGGCCCTGAGGTTTGAGGTGCCTTCAGGAGGGGACAAGGGAATTCCTGGGATATGGTTGTGGAGATGGTAGTGATGGTGGTGGTGGTGATGACGGTGATGGTGGAGGTGATGGTGATGATGGTGGACGTGGTGGTGGTGATGGTGATGGTGGATGTGGTGGTGGTGATGACGGTGATGGAGGCGGTGGTGGTGATGACGGTGATGGTGGAGGTGATGGTGATGATGGTGGACGTGGTGGTGGTGATGGTGATGGTGGATGTGGTGGTGGTGATGACGGTGATGGAGGCGGTGGTGGTGATGACGGTGATGGTGGACGTGGTGGTGGTGGAGATGCTGCTTCACAGGGAAAAGAAATGGGAGCTCCTCAAAAGGTGAAGCCCAAGAGATGGACCCATCCTGCATGGAGGTGGAGCTGCTCTTTGGAATATTAATAGTAAAGAAATAAAAATGCTGATATCAGAAAGGCCCCTTGCATGTAGCCTTTAAGATGAACAGAGACAACCCTGAATTTAAGGGGTCAGCAACAAGCCAGGGCAGTGATTTAGCACCTACGGCTGCCAGTCAACAGCATGTAAAAGCCTTGCGGGGTGGTTTTAGGGGGAATTGGGTGGGAAAAGCCTTGTGTGCTGCTGCAGGGACTCGCAAGGCAGCATAGGGTTGGTGTCTGAAGGGTGGGTTTGGCCGGAGTTTGAGGAGATGCCCTCTCCCTTCCCTGCTGGGTGCTGTGCCCAGGCTGAGCATCCTCCTCGCCAGGCGCCGTGAGAAAATAAACCTGATTTTGAGAGGCTCACGGCCGTGCGAGAAAACCAAGGCCGTAGGACAGAAAACCTCAGGTTTTCTTATCCATCTCAGGGCTGTTTCTGCTGTCTGTGACGTGCGGCCACCTTGTGCAGTGTGGGACAGCCCGGCTCCGGGCATGTGTGCTGTCCCACCAGTGACAGCAGGGATTTTTGGGGAGCATGGGGTTCAGCATGCACCCAAAATTAATGTGTGCTGCTGCTGGGTTTGGGTTGGGTTCGTATTTTCCCAGTGGAATCTACCTGCATTTTATTATTTTATTTTATTTTATTTTAATTTATTTTAT
>NW_010189133.1:991-8756 GCF_000695765.1 Mesitornis unicolor | reverse complement strand
CTTCTAATCCCTAACGTTCTGTGATTCTGTGGAAGCAGAGAGAGGGACACTGGGCTGAGATTTGGATTGCAAACCCCCCACTCCCATCCCCCTGCGCCTCAAGTCAAAGGGGTTAGGGGGAAGGTGAAGGAATCGGGAACAAAAGCTGAGCCCGGGAAGAAGGGAGGGGTGGGGGGAAGGTGTTTTGATTTTAAGATCTGGTTGTATCTCCTATTGTTCTACTCTGATGTTGGTAACAAATTAAAATGGTTTGTTTTTTATTCCTTATGATGAGTCTGTCTTTTGCCTGTAACCTTTTTAAGTGGTGAGAAGCCCTCCCAGTCCTTATTTTGACTAGTCCTTTCTTTGGGGCATAGTGGTGCTCAGTTATGCACTGGGCCTAAACTACGACAGACACTCTTGCCTGTGACTCCCATGCAGATGAAGGTACTCCCACAGATACATATGGAGAAAAGCAAGATTTAAAGAAAGGCATTTATTTTCTTCATCTGCCCTATATTGGCTACTTTATGAGGACCCTCAGTTAGTATGACGGCTTTTATGGATTTCCATTTTGTAGTACTTAGCCTTGTGTATTAAACATTTAAGGAAACTAGGTATCTTTTTTAATTGTAAGTACCCACTATTAAGGCATTCTAGTACTTAACATTGCAGCAACAAAGTCTCCTTTTGAAGCTGAGCTCCAGGGATGACAAAAGGAATTTCTCATGTTCTGATCTGTGTTTGTACATTCAGTTTAACACAACACTGGTGTAGTTGAAGAGGGGTCTTCAGTAGTTTTTTGTAACAACACTAAGATTCCTGCTTGTAATTACAATTTTTTTCTTAGGCTATCAAATCACAGTAATTTTTTTAAGGCAATTGCCATTCTTTTCTTTACCACTTTTTATTTAGATAGGAGATAAGAGAAACAAACTGCAGGTCATATATACAGAGATAAAAACTATTCACACTTTTTGCATATATTTTATGACTCTGGGTGTAAAAGAAATTATACAAATTTCCTTACTGTCTCAGGTCAGCTTTAAGGAATGCCAGCAATGATTACTTGGTTGTATTTCATGTTTACTACATATGGAGTAAGAATTAATGACTGGAATAAGATTTATTCTAACCAGGCTTGTTATAAACCAGGCTAATCTATACTGTCACTGTTTGCATCTCAAATATGCTTGCTTTTGCTTTTTGAATGTATGCCTTCAAATGCCAAGCTAATTTCAGTGCATATGGACTAATTTACAGAGACTTCCATTCCCTGATTATCTGAATCAAACCCAGACTATATAGTGTAGCTGTGAATTATATTATTATTCAAATAGTAGTTAAGATCTGTGATTTGGCAGATTTTCTTTTCTTGCTTATGTATTTCTTTAACTTTGGGATAAAAATAAAATTCTAGTTCAACTATACTGGAAAAGACAAAAATGTAAAGTTTGTATCAGTCATTAAAAGTGGTTAAAAAAGTTTATACCTTCAAGAGCCCATACAACCTTTATAAAGCTATCAAATAACATTAAGATATTATTACCAAAGCCAAATTCTGAACAATTTCTCAAACTCAAGACTATTCAGGAATCAATTACATCACTTTATCATGGGTTATTCATTCAACATGTTTAATGTGATATCCATCAGTATCAACATCTGTGGAAACATACTTAAAAATGACTTGTCCATGCTGACTGCAAGCGGGTTAGACTAGATAATCTTTAAAGGTCCCTTCCAAACAAATACATTTTATGATTCCATGATTCTATGGCCACTGATTAATTATTTCTCTAGTTATACTACTTATTAAAAGAAAGTGATCTAAAAATGCGCAATAATAAATTATACAATTGTTAGTTGTGAATGTCCTTCTCATCACAATACAGATATTAAAATATATTACATTAATTATATTCTATTATAATAATGTTATAAAATATAAAAGTACATTTGAATCTTTTAACTTATTGGTCTTTCTTGATTAACCTAACATGCATGGAACAGTGAAGACTAATAGAAAAATAGAGAATATACATTTACTTGGATAAAATGCAAATACAACTGCAAGCATCTGAGAGCATTAAAAAGACTGTGTATAAAGGCAACATAATTTTCTTATAAACTAAAAAATAATATAGACATTACCTGGATCAAATGGAAAATTACATTTTTAAGCCTATTTAGAGGAATGCAGTCTTATTTAGATAAGTAAAGTTCTATGGTTATATTAGTGCTGTTACTTCACATGAATCAGAAGGTACAGAAAACCTCGCTTCTTGCAAAAATCATGTCTTCTACACCTCAGACTTTCTTGAGGAAGCTACTCCCAGCCTCCTTCTTGGCTTAGTCAAAAATGAGAAATAATGCAAGCAAGTAGGTACTACAGTCCTTTAGATTTGTATTTAGAATTTTTTTTGCTTATACTAGTTTAAATGGAAATTATGCATATATACTGACTTCATCTGTGTTTTCTAGTACACCTTCAAAATTGTCAAAGCACAGATGAAAATTAGTTGTTCCACATATACAAGATACACAGAAATACATAAAAACTGCTTTTTTTTCAAAAAATCAAAGAGGGTAATCTACAGAACAGCAATACTGAGGCCTAACTAAGACTTTTCTTCAATCACTTTAAATCTAGTCAAGTCACAGGCATAATAGCACTACAAAAATGCATTCATTACGACGTGTAAGCAACAAAACGAAGGGCCACAAAGATGATCAGAGGGCTGGAGCATCTTCCCTACAAGGACTGGCTGAGAGAGATGGGGCTGTTCAGGCTGGAGAAGAGAAAGCTGTGGGGAGACCTTACTGCGGCCTTCCAGTTCCTGAAGGGTTCCTACAGGAAAGCTGGGGAGGAACTTTTTAGAACAGCAGGTAGCGACAGAACGAGGGAGAATGGTTTTAAACTGCAAGAGGGTAGATTTAGACTGGATATTAGGAGGAAATTCTTTACTGTGATGATGGTGAGGCATTGGAACAGGTTGACCAACGAAGTTGTGCATGCCCACACCCTGGAAGTGTTCAAGGCCAGGTTGGACAGGGCTTTGAGCAACCTGGTCTGGTGGGAGGTGTCCCTGCCCATGGCAGGGGGGGTGGGCAAGATGATCTTTAAGGTCCCTTCCAACCTAAACCATTCTATGATTCTATGATAGAACTAGTCATAATTTCAGGCCTGGCCTCACCATGTTTCATATAAAGCCCAAATGAATGTATTAGCATAAGGTATCTCTGAGAAATCTTTTAATCAGTAAGGTCATTGGAACTGTTCATTTCTGGATTTGGTCTTGAATAGCTCTAGGGCAATCTCACCTAAGCAAACCTGAAATGGTGGGTTTAGCTTCTCAGGTTTTGCTGGTATGTGGCACAATTTTTGCACAGTACTCCCCCAGATCAGAAGTTGTGGGGATGGCAGGGTAGGAGAGGAAGAAGGAATGATGCAACTGCAGTCCCTGCCATTAATTAAAAAGACCACCACCAAAACAAACAAACAAACAAAACAACCAAAAAACCAACCCCAAAACCACCGCACAACCCAAACTATAGGTAACTTCTCCAGTCTGAAATAGCTTAAATAGCTCTATCAGTGGTATAAATGCCTTCGTAGTCCTGTGCACTGCCTTGGTAGGTTCATTGATTATTTAATTCAACAGCTAATATTCATTAGCTATCGCAAGCATTATCTGCTGTCATATATCTATTTCGTTGAGATTATTTTGCTGAAAAGCCATTTCCAGTCATGATTGAATGTTTCCATATTTCTGGCAGCTGTAAGACAAAGAGGAGGTATTAATGCTGTAATTACTAGCCTACCTCTAAGAATGATACAGATGTGACAATTTTTCACTAGTGAAATTACTCCCTGAGATGAGTAGTTTACACAATGTGTAGTTACAGAGAACTTAATTCTGGAATTAATTTAATTTAGTTGTCACTTAAAAACCCAACTTGTATAAAAAGGTTTTATAACTGGAATACATCAAACTATCCTACACATGCTTCAGGGCAGAATGTGACAATTAGGCAATGTTATAGCCTAATCTCTTGGCCAAAGATGTCTGTAGGCTAAGGGAGTTCTATTGTCAGTCTTCTTCCTACACCTGAACAACTTACATACACAAACACAGCAGATAAATCACTACCTATGAGCATGCCTTGGGTTTTCATTAGGAGTGCTGTAAAACAAACACAAAGGTTTCCTCCGATCTTCTAATTCCAAAGTGAAGATAAATTGCCTACCACTTTACACTATGCAGTATTTTTTCAACAAGAAACCACGTTAACGATAATTACTTGATTATGCCATTTTTTTCATAGCTTCTCAATAAAACACTGGCACTTTCAGTGAAAAATCAAGAATCTTTACTCCACATCAGTAAATTCCAAATGAGATCCTTTTTTATTTTAGTTGTTGAAGATCTCTAATGCCTCACTAATGAAAGTTTAAGCCAACACACCTGTCCTTCTTGATTTATGTTTCAATGGAGTATAATGTGTCTATTTCCAAATTATTTTGACAATTCTAATATTAATTATCATTACATTTTAGTAGCCAGAAACTAAAACAAGAGCTACTAGTAAAGAGGGCAATGAACCTGCATATCTACTCTATGTGTGGACCATGTGTGACCATAATAAAGAAGTTATTAATAATTTTTTTGCTGGATAATTGCAATCATTACTTAATATATATCATGAAATTAAGTGCAGTTATGTATGAGAGTGACTCTTATTAATGAACTACACCTGCTAGTGATTTTAACTTCTGCCAAGCTTTGCTATGATGGAGTGTTCAATTTAAAATGTTAATATGTGAATGCACCCTAATTTCTGAGTTTCTCAGCTGTTGTATTCGGACATCTGTCAAATATGCATTATACTATTGACAGGCTACAGATTTCCAAGAAATCATATTTCATTGAATCTTCTCCATTATGCTTGACAAAATCTTTTGTCTCACTGTCAAATAGAGGGATTCTTTTATCCCACAATGACACAAAATCTCTCAGTCATAGCATGTAACTTCAACAGATGATTGCAAAATACTACTTGTATCTCCTGAACAGACCTTTCCTATTTAAAGCACCACTACTGACAACATGTCAACAGAGATCATTTCAAAGGTATGTGCTATGCTGTGGAAAAAAAAACCAAACAAACCCAAACACTCACAAAAAGCAAACCACAAAAAAACTAGTCCAGTCTATAAGTCTGAGCTCTTTTCAAACTTGTGCTTATTCAAATTTATTCTATTTGTGCTTGTCTGGAAGACTCTCACCCCTTAAAGACCACCACAACACCTAAACTCTATAAATTACACATCACAAATCTACCTTGACACTTACATGCTTTCAATTAAGTGCTTCTCAGTTCTAATGCTGTGTTGTTACATTTGATTTAGGATACAGCAGCAATAACTGAAAATACTTTGACTCCAATACTAAATAACTTTAAATTTTAGACTGAAGGAAGAAAATAATTTCTATCACATGCAACACAAAAATAGAAAACAAGTTGGCATACTTTTATTTGAAGGAAGAGGAAAATATAATTTATTAGCCCTAAGATTAGTGTGGGATATTGCACAGGAAACTTAACGTTTAAGATCTCATCACTTAAACTGTGAAACTTGAGAAATTACCAACTTGTAAATAAACAAATACTATTAGGAGAAATCTAAATATCTAAAAATATTTTAATGAAAAATTTAGCTTTCAGAGCCACAAAATTCTGACCGTAATTAAAATCAGTAAAAGGTTATTTTCCCACAAGAGGCAGCTAATTAAAGATAACAGTAATCACACTCAAAACTCTTTGGAAGATCAGATTGCTGTTCATGAATTTGGAAAAATGTTTTGATTATGTTGTAAGGCAGTCTTAGTAAACAGAAGAACCCAAAAATCTGACGGAAAGCTGTCAATATATTAAGAAGATTTCTAAGCAATACATTACTGTACATATGATATTTATTGAAAACTAAACAAAATATTAGTAAATTTATTCTTAATGCTGCTGCTAAAGGTGCTAATTATTAGTGCAACAAATAATAGTTAGTATAAAGCAGACTAAACCAGAAATACATAGTAATTTTTTTTTATTAAGAAAACATGAAAATGTGTCATGTTTTTCATGGAAGTAAAGCATTCTTCTGGAGGAACTGGCTGCTCATGGTTTGCATGTGTGTACTCTTTGCTGGGTAATAAACTGTCTAGATGGCTGGGCCCAAAGAGTGGTAGTGAATGAAGCTAAATCCAGTTGGCAGCCAGTCACAAATGGTGTTACCCAGGGCTCAGTATTGGGGTGAGTTCTTTTTAATATCTTTGTCAATGATCTGGGCAAGGTTTAGTGATGGATTTGGCAGTGCTCAATAAATGGTTACACTCAATCATCTTAAAGATCTTTTCCAACCTAAACAATTCTGTGATTCTATGATTCTATGGATGAGGGGATGGAATGCATCCTCAGTAAGCTTGCAGATGACAAGTTGGGTGGGAATGTTGATGTACTTGAGGGTAGGAAGGCTCTACAGAGGGATCTGGACGTGCTGGATTAATGGGCTAAGGCTAATTGCATAAGGTTCAACAAAGCCAAGTGCCAGATCCTCCACTTGGATTACAACAACCCCGTACAATGCTACAGGCTTGGGGATAAATGGCTGGAAAGTGGGCTCGCAGAAAAGGACCTTGGGGTGTTGGTCGACAGCTGGCTGAATATGAGCCAGCAGTGTGGCCAGGAAGGTGGCCAGCAGAAATAGGGAAGTGATTGTCCCTCTGTACTCCACACTGTGTTCAGTTTTGGACACCTCACTACAAGAAGACATTGAGATTTTGGAGCATGTCCAGAAAAAAAGTAACAAAGCTGGTGAAGGGCCTAGAGAACAAGTCTTATGAGAGGCAGGGCTTTCCTTATGGAGAGACTCTCAGTCTTCCCAGTTGCTGGCATCTGGACATATAGGTCACAGGCCATTCCAGTTGCTGGTACAGACACCTTCACTCTCTCTCACACATATACACACAAAGAAACAGAAACTTGATTTTGTTCCCCAGTCCAAAGAGTCTTAATGTAAGACACATCAAAAACTTAATGAAAAAATATCTCAACAGCTGTTAGTGGAACAAGGACCACAAAAGAGTGCTTCTCCATCAGAAACATATCCACTAATCATCACACTAAGCCAGATTTCCTCATATCATACTTGATGAAGTTCCTCATGCAATAGAGGAAAAGATTTACCAATATAGCATTAATATAATTCATATTGTCCTTTGGTAGTTTCTTGAGATGTGGAAGCTACAGGCTGGATTTTCTTAATGGAAAGGTAGAAAAATAGCCTTTTACCTTCCATTTTCCCACACTTGTGAGAAACTATTGAAGGAAGAGAGAGAAGACCTTGGTGCATCTCGTGAGCCTGAACACTTACTCTTCTGGAGTTTTTCACTGATTCTAATCCATTAGGCATTTTTTGTTAGTTTAAACATATGTTGTTAACATGTATGTTTATAATACATACACATTTTGTATGTGTGTGTTTTCATATTTATAGATACATGCTTGTATGTCTATATGTATACATATATGTACACACACACAGACACATATATACAGTTCACTCAGCAAAAGTTTTTGCATATCAGATTTTTGTTTTCTAATTGTCATTGGTATTGCACATTCTTCTGTAAAATTTAAATTTAAGACAAAAGATGATCAATGCAATTAAAAAGAAGGAATGAAAGTAAAATTTTATCAAGTACTGTTAATAGTGCTATCAGTATTG
>NW_010189133.1:0-960 GCF_000695765.1 Mesitornis unicolor | reverse complement strand
GGAATTCAATAAGGTCAGTGGTCATCTGTGAAGTTGCAAGTGATTCATGGCTAAGTTCACCTATTTCTCATGAATTTTGCACAATAGTCATGGCCACAGCTGTCTCATTAGAGCATGGCTTTGTGACCTCCTCTAGACTGCATAGCTGTAATCAGTTAGTCTTAACAATGCTTTGAAAGGAAAGCAAAAACTTTCAAGGATGCACAGTACATTGAGACCTAACTGCTTTGTGAACTGCATCATCTGCTTACTGACTTCCTGGTACAGTTCAAGCTATTATGGATCTCAAGGATTGTCTAGTTAACACACTAATTCTCAGAAGATACCAGTAATCCACTGCACATCAGTACAGCCAAGTTCAGCTAATAAAGTCATGGTAGCATTATTTAGATTGGGTTTTATGTCAAGCTATTTTCAACCAGTTTTTTGCCTACTTATTAGTGAAAAAATTTTTAAAAGGCATATAATTTCATATAATGCATTTTTTAGAAGACACATTTAGGAAGGACATAATATATGTAAGTAACTGGCTGCTTTAACTTTCTTGTACTTGAAACTAAAACAGATTAAAAGGTTGACACTAGTATAGCACACTGTGACTTTATATGATCCTTCTTACTAATTTACCAATCTAATATTTCTATTAAATTCAAATATTATCTAGATAGAATTTGCACATTCAGCATCACTGCTTTTAAAAGGCTGTTGTCAATATTAACTGCATTTTAGTAAGAAGAAACTGCATCATCAACATACGAAGTGGTATTTCTAAAAGTGCCCTACTTCATCAATAAAAGATGGAGCAATAAATACTAGAATGGACCAGCTGGTGTTTGGAGTTCGACACAATGCTGTCTTTTCTGTAAATAATCTAATTCGGGTAACCAAATGTAATAAATTGCAATAGCTTCATCTGTACTATTAAACAAAACATGTCACAGAATCACAGAATCACAGAAT
>NW_010189132.1:0-503 GCF_000695765.1 Mesitornis unicolor | reverse complement strand
GGTCACTGGGGGTTACTGGGAGCACTGGGATGTTACTGGGTCTTACTGGGAGTTGCTGGGAAGGCTGAAGGTGTTACTGGGAGGGAGCACTGGGAGTGAACTGGGGGGGTACTGGGAGACCCAACCCCTACTCTCAGCCCATACCGGTCTGTACTGGTCCGTACTGGTCCATACTGGTCCTCCCTAACCCCTCCCCTCAGCCCATACTATTCTATACTGGTCTGTACTGGTCTATACTGGTCTGTACTGGTCCATACCAGTCTCCCCCAACCCCTCGCCTCAGACCATACTGGCCCATACTGGTCCATACTGGTTCCCCCCTAACCCCTCTCCTCAGCTCATACTGGTCCATACTGGCCTATACTGGTTCATACTGGTCCTCGCCCAATCCTCTGTACTGGTGTATACTGGTGTATACTGGTCTGTACTGGTTTATACTGGTCTCTACTGGTGTATACTGGTCTGTACTGGTCTGGTCTATACTGGTCTGTACTGGTCTATAC
>NW_010189131.1:0-16929 GCF_000695765.1 Mesitornis unicolor | reverse complement strand
GGGAAGGGCCCCGCCAGCCCCTCAGCCTCCTGCGCCCGGGGCCGCACCAAGCCCCGAGACGGGCGAGGGATGCGGGGGAGCTGCGGTCAGCAAGCTTGGCCGTACCCATGAGGGGAGAGCACCCGCAAACGGGCCCTGTGCACCCACACACCAAGCCCCGATCCCCCCTTATGCACCCACAGCGCCATGAGTACTTACTGCCTTGTGAGGCTCCTTCACCTGAGGCAGCTTCAGTGTCTGCAAAGAGAAAGAGCTGCACTTAGATCTGACGGCCAACTCTGCTGCGCCTCGGCCATCCCCAGCACCTCGCTCGCTCACTCTCCTCTGAGCGCAGCTCTGCTCCACTGCGGCACCCCACCATCGCAGCCCATGACACCCCAGCCAGAAGCACGTCCCCACAGCGACTGCCTCTGCGAAAGGCGTGGGTGGGTTCCCTCAGTGGGATGGCAGCTGCTGACAGAGCAGGCTGCAAAAGGCTGGTGGCCTGTACTGGGAGTGGACTGTGGGGCCAAACTGGGCCACCTCAGGAGCTTTGTTAAAACACAGCTGCTCGCAGTCCTCAGGAAGAGCCTCCAGAACCAGGGCTCTCATTCTCCAAGTTGTTGCAGTGGCCTGGTTTCAAAACGGGACAGCCAGGAGGGACACCCCAACCCCAGCCTGCTCTGTGGGGCATCAGGGAGCACCAGCAGGGCTTTGGAAAGGCGCGGGGTGGCGCGGGCCACCTCCCTGCTTTGCCCTTGTGGCCCTGCTCAGGGAAAGACCCCGCCACCACCCGTCCTCATCCTCGTCCTTGTCCCCTCGCCTCAGGCCAGTTTGTGTTGCAGCAGAGCAAAGGGGCTGTGAGCTGCCTGTCCTGTCTTGGGGCGAAGGGGCCCTGGCTGAGGTAGGCACAGACTGGACTGAAACACCCTAACGATCCCCCTGTCATTAATGGAGCTCAAGACTATGGGTTTTCCGATTTCTACTGAAAGTTTGTTGAAATAATTCATGCTCTTAATTCCTGGGCAAGTGCTGTAAACCCAGGAAACCAAACAGCGAGCAGTGCACCCAGCTTGGCCTCCCATGGGAGACGGCACAGCCTGCTCCACTGCCCCTCCACAGCCAGCCATGCAAAGCCTCCAAAAGAAATGGGCCATGAGGATCCACCCACCCCGGGGCTGCTCCATCCTCATCTCACTGAAGGCACACGTGAAAAGATGGGAGAAAAAGCTCCCTTCACTGTGAGACGTGGGACTGCAAGAACCAAAGCTCACATTCAAGACCCAAATAATGCAATGGGCAAAGCTGCAAGCTGGAAGACAAACCCCCAGTGTTACAAGTCAAGGATCATAAATGATTAGGATTTCCAAGTCATTTTGGAGCGTTTCATATTCATTTTAAGTTGCATACATTGTGTGTCACATTGTCTAATAACATAACCACGTTTCAAACTATTCCGTATGTCTCTTGGAATCACGCTCGCGCTGCTCTGAAAAAACCACAGCTGCGGAATGTCACAGCGTTTTTTGAATTTAAAAGTCTGCAACCTGAAGTAATGAACGCTGTTTGCATTTAATTTCCTTCTTTCTTAAAGATAATAAAAACAAACGATCGTGGGCTTGTGAATTTGTAGATTTCTACTTGATTAACCTGCCTGATTAGATCGCTTTTCTAGGCAACAATATTAATTTGGCACAACTGCATAAACTGAGGGGCCAGATCAGAAACTCTCAGTATCGTATGTAAAGCCTCAACTGCCAAACCCTTCTATTTTTCCACAGCTGCTGCTTATTTGAATTACCACCTATCACTCAAGGAAAAAGCTAGCTGTGGTGCAATGGAGTTCTGCAAAATACTGTCCTGGCATTCACAGACGACATAAATAAACCATAAAAGATAGGTACTATGCATGCACCAGACCATTTCTGTCATTTAAAGAGCTTTAAAAAGTACTTTAGTCAAACTTAACAAGAAGCAAGCAACACACAAAGGTTTAATGAGCAGCGGTTTCTGAACTGTGTTAAGAGATGCTGTTTCTCTTAGTCATAAGACAGGATAAAGTCTTCACAAATTTTTAAAAAAACAACCCTAAAAATCCCCTAACAGCCCAATCTAAATCACCTTTGGGCCGAGACCAAGTAATTTCAGCTTTAAAACCAAGCACCGATTTCTGAGAAAGCTGCAAAAGTTAAGTGAGAGTAGGGAGGTTGGCAGGAAAACTGGAAAATCAACCAAGTCCCAGTCACAAGCGGTGTTCCCCAGGACTCAGGGCTGGGGCCAGTCCTGTTTAACATCTTTATCGATGATCCGGATGAGGGAACTGAGTGCTCCCTCAGCAAGTTTGCAGATGACACTGAGTTTGGTGGCAGTGTTGATCTGCTGAGGGTAGGAAGGCTCTGCAGAGGGGTCTGGATGGGCTGGATCCATGGGCCCAGGCCAATTGCATGAGCTTCAACAAGGCCAAGTGCTGGGTCCTGCCCTTCGGTCACAACAACCCCATGGATGCTACAGGCTTGGGGACGAGTGGATGGAAAGGACCTGAAGGAGAAGGACCTGGGGGTGTTGGTCAACAGCCAGCAGAGTGCCCAGGTAGCCAAGAAGGCCAATGCCATCCTGGCCTGTCCCAGCACTGGTGTGGGCAGCAGGAGCAGGGCAGGGATCCTTCCCCTGTACTGGGCACTGGTGAGGCCGCACCTCAAATCCTGGGGGTCAGTTTTGGGCCCCTCACTCCCAGAAGGACATTGAGGGGCTGGAGCGTGGCCAGAGAAGGGCAATGGAGCTGGTGAAGGGTCTGGAGCACACGAATTATAGGGAGCGGCTGAGAGAGCTGGGGGGGTTCAACTGGGGAAGAGATGGCTGAGGGGAGACCTTGTTGCCCTCTACAACTCCCTGAAAAAAGGGGATAGTGAGGGGGAGTCGGTCTGTTCTCCCAAATAACAAGCGATAGCACGAGAAGAAACAACCTCAAGTTGCACCAGGGGAGGTTTAGATTGGATATTGGGAAAAATTTCTTCATGGAAAGGCTTGTCAAGCACTGGCAGGGGCTGCCCAGGGCCGTGGTGGAGTCCCCACCATTGGGGTATTTAGAAGTGGGGAGATGAGGAACTCGGGGAGATGAGGAACTCAGGGACATGGTTTAGTGGTGGACATGGCAGTGCTGGGATGATGGTTGGACCCAATCTTAAAGGCCTTTTCCAGCCTAAATGATTCAATGATTCTAAGTCAACTCCTGTGTCTCAAGTGACTTTCTGTACCTCCTATAAAAATCTGCTGGGAAACGTACACAGTAAAAAACGGATGCTTGGGATGCAGCACAGAGGGCAAAGGCCCCCCCCAAAATCCTATGATTTTTCATTAGCAGATAACCATGCAAATGAAACCCAACTTTCTCCAGCTCACAACCACCACCTCTCCTCCGAAATGGTTATCTCGCTACTAATTTTCAACTTCTCACTACAAAACCATTTCTGTCACAGGACTGTTCCAACTCACACTCCAAAAATGTGCACTTTGGAAAAACCCATTTTTCCATCTTCTCAGTTTGACCAAGTCATCTTCCTTCTCATACTTCTGGAATCGGGCAGAACCCATTCTTGGAAAATATTAATACCAAACTTGGGAAGCTTTGAGAAGTTTTTGAATAATTGGTTAAACCAGAAACTTTGCCTGCTCTGAACCAGAAACCACCCTGCTCTGGTGCCTTCAGGGGCTGTTCCGATGGTGGTGGATCAGCCCCTCAGCCCGCACACCCTTACAGGGAGGCAACACAGCAACCAAATAATGCCAATGAAAAATAAACAACTGGAGCAAAAGCATCATTCAGCCCAGCAAAGCTTATCTGGGAACAGAGAACTTCCACCAATTATGAGGACAGAGCGATATATCCTGCGAGGGTTAAACTTGAGCCTTGCTCTTTTCTTTCATTTGCTTTCTGAAGAATTCTCCTTCGGGTAAAAAAATCTCCCTTGCTTGGCGTCAGCCCAGAGGTTTTTTAGATTTACTTTTTGAAAGTCTAATAAAGTAATTTCAGCCTTGATTTTTTTGGAGTTATCTAAAGCGAAATAATTTTCCTGACTCAAAACATGCAGATGTTTTACTGCTCGCGTTGCTCGAATACGACCCAACTGTACAAAACAAAACTTTCTCGCTGACTAACTCCTGAAGGGAATCCAAACCTTTTAATGACTTGAAAAACCCCACGCAGCTGAACAAAAAGCACTGTAAGCAACGCATTTCGAAGGCCTGGGTCGCACGCAGGCGAAGCGGTAACGTGTGTCAGCGCCGATGGCTGGGGCAGAGCCTTCCACGGGCACCAGGAACGCGCAGCCTTTCTGCTGCAGCCCAAATCCAGCGGCTCTGCAGGACGGAGCCGTGCTCCAGCAGGGATGCAAACAGCTCACAAAGGAGCCTTTCAGCTCCAGGCCATCGCTTTTCCTCATTGGGTTTCTTTTTTTCATTTTATTTGCACGTTGCAGGGAAGGAACGCAACCTTTTTGTTTCTTCCTCGATGAAATGCGGTGAGTGAATTTCTTACCTACGTTTCTGGGTCTTCGCAGAGCCCTTTACGTGGGGTTTTCCGTGCCTGCATCTCGGCTTTCAGAGCAAAGCAGAAAAGGAGCTTGGCCCTGCGAGGCAGCGTGTATTGAACAAGAGCTGCCTCAGCCCTTTGCACTTGCAAACTGCCAGGAGATCAATCACTCTCTGAAATTCTCCAGCCAATGCTGAGCACCACAGGGAAGGCTCAAGAAACTAAGAAAATGCCCCATTTTGCAGTAAGAAACCACCCAATTCCTAAAGCCAGACAAGAAAAAGGTCAGCCTAAAGAACACAGGTCACCTCCAACACCTTTTGCAATGCAGATCTAGAGAGAAGGCAGGTGCAGATATTAAAAAAAACAAAAATCTGGGAAATTTCTCCCAAAAATTATCATTACAAAGAAAAACGTAATGTTTGACCTTTAGAGATCTTGGCGGTGCGAACGTCTTAATGTGGAACTGAACAGCTCAAAGGATGAGAAGAAATACAAATTTTGCACAGGGCAAAACAAGTGACTGACAAGTAAGGATGGACTGCAAGGGCAGAGAGGGCAATGGACCCTCCCACCGGTGCTGGCCACGAGCCCTAAGCCCCCAGCTTATCTGCTGCAGCTCCAAACTGCACACTGAGATGTACAAAACCAGCTCAGAAATAAGCAAGGACAACTTGGGACCTGCAGACCTCCCATCCCAGGGACAGAAGTTGTCTCACTGAATGGTGACAGACGGGTTTTTCAGTTGTTCTGCCCCAAAGGTCCAAACCAGACCAAGATGATTGCTTTCTGCTGTCCCATGGGCTGAACCAGCATCGCCAGCTCTGTCCATCTGCAGGACCAACCCACAGCTTGGCCAAGGACCATGAGTGACAGAAGAACCAGAGAAGAAAGCAAAAAGCAGAGGGCTATTCAAGGGGAAGGGGTGCATCCTTCAGCAAATCACCAAAAGCAGGTATTTCTGCTTGAATGCCTACAAAGCAAGCACCTACAGAGAAGAAAAAGGGGTCTGAGTTTGCTCCAGCTACTCTGATGCTGAGCTGGTGAGTTCACCCAGTCAAACCTTCATGGAAAGGCAGAAGTTAGGAGACTGATGGGTGACCCAGACCTCGGGGAAATGGCAGCTGATGCTCAGAAAATGCATCAGGCAAAGAGAGAATGCCAGGTCCTGCCACTGCAATACAGCTCCTTCCTTGTCCAGCCAAAAAGAAATGAGTAAAAGATTCAGGATCCGAGTTTCTGGCAGCGGAGAATCACACGAAAGAGGCCAAGGGAGCTCAGTTTTCAGCACTCTGAGGACAAGGAGACCTTGCCAGTGCCGTGGGGTTTTCTCCAAGACACGGACTGAAGGGAGAGCACACGAAGTGCAGAACTGCATCCCCGGTGTCTGTGTAAGCACCACATCACCTCATGTTCATGACGGTGCAACAGCAGCCGGTTCTATACGAAACCTCGCGTGTGTGTGGCAATAAAAGCATCCTTCACAAAAACTGCCTTCAGTCCTGCAGGTTTATATATCTCCAGTGTTGTTTCTGGTACAACCCCATGTGCGATTCCCACTGGAAAATACCACACGGGGCTTTCCTCCATGTAATCCTTTCTATTTTTTGCACGTTCACTGGCACGTTATTTCTCTGCAGACAGGTACGCTGCTCCCCGACTGCTTCAGCAGCCAGCTCAGGTTCTGTTTTCAGGGGAATCCCATTGACAGAGCTGCATCGAGTTTCAGTTTGATTTCTTGTGGAGGAGTCTGCACGAATGAACACCTCATTTTGGTTTTCATTGTCTTAAGGCAATTCAAACGCACTTCAAGTGTTACTGCCGCACGCATCGACTCACAGCAACATAAAACCACATTCTCTAAGTTTCATGTATATAAATTGTGCTTCTCCACCACTGAGGTCAAAATTACCAATGCATTTCCACACTCAAAATTTGGAAAATTTCCATCTTCTATAGCCACACGTTAAAAAGGCTTTGGAAGCAAAAGGAAAAGTCACATCTCCATGGAGTCCATGGCAAAACTATGGATATCACTTGTACATGTCTATGTTGATGCATCGATTAATATATAGCTTGACTTCATGATCAAAATAGAAGTATTTGTCACTTCTCGGTGACAAACAATGATAGGACAAGGGGTAACGGACACAAACTGGAACACAGGAGGTTCCACTTCAATTGGAGAAGAAACTTCTTCTCAGTGAGGGTGACAGAGCCCTGGCCCAGGCTGCCCAGAGAGGTTGTGGAGTCTCCTTCTCTGCAGACATTCAAAACCCGCCTGGACGCCTTCCTGTGTAACCTCATCTGGGTGTTCCTGCTCCGGCAGGGGGATTGGACTGGGTGAGCTTGTGAGGTCCCTTCCAATCCCTAACGGTCTGTGATTCTGTGATTCTGTATATGTATAAACACAAATCAATTGGATCATACAGAATCACAGAATCACAGAATACAGCAGGAGGTGATCTCATACTAATACAGCTCCTAAAATTCCAGCTGAATTAAGGATCCCAATGGTGCCTGGGGAAAAGAAGCAAAATAAAAGCAATCCTCGTCCCAACTCTAAATACTGCAATTATTATTGCAAAATTATTGCAATACTGTGGTGCAATAGTAAAGCATTCTGCATGTCAGCAAATAACTGCTGCTCACTCTTATTTTAGGGATTTTTTTTTCCTCAACTGCAGAGTGAAGTTACTTTGTAGTTACATTTAAAGGACTTTTAGGAATTTTGTTGGCATTTAGAAAGGAACACCAGTAGGAAAAACAATTCTGCATGTATCTAAGGGTACAGAAGCAGCACATGAGATACATGCAACCATGCAATTGAAGGATGTGTTATTATGAGACTGTGTAAAACCCTGAGAAGTTAAGGATGCATCTTCCCTTTTCAGCTGTGTGCTTGCTGACTTGTGAGTTAACCCATTTAAAACCCAATATTGCATCAGCCTTCATGATTCCTGGATATCTGAACTTTTCACTGGGAGTTTCCGTTATGCTCCTTCAGCCGTTCCAGTCCATCGTTGCACTGCAGACCACGTGCACTGCTACTGGGTACAACTGAGGAGCTGAAGCTGATGCTCCTGCAAGTCTGACATGCAGATTTCGGTGAAGGAACACAAAACCCCATAAAGGCCCATGAGCATCGAGTCCCTGTTCTGTTATTTCAGATATGTATTTCTCCAAGTTACACAAAAAACTACACGAATTGTACAAAACACTCAGCAAAACTTCCCCATTTCTGCAATTAAGCAGCATCAAATCGGCCAGACTTAAAGAAAATCCAAATGAAGCCACTCCTGACTCTGCACAAGCTTCGTCATAGAAACAGTTCATTTGGAAAGTGACCTCAGCTGACAGCAGCAGGGGTACGGGGGCGAGTTCAAGTATCATTTGGATTTTAGCATACAAATGCAGCAGTAAAGCAATGCTGATATCTGACTTGATATCCTCCCCTCTTGACTTAACAGGGATGGACCAAAATGTCTGGCTGGGCAGGAGCACAGAGCACACCAGGCAATGCCCAACCCTGCTTGAAAGAGTCCAGCAGGGCCACAGAGATGCTGGAGGGAGTGGAGCATCTCCTGCTGAGGAGCGTCTGAGGGAGCTGGGGCTCTTGAGCTTGGAGCAGAGGAGACTGAGGGGTGCCCTCATTCCTGGGGATCCATTGGGAAAGGGCAGTGTCAGGAGGAAGGAGCCAGGCTCTGCTCTGGGATGGCCAATGCCAGGACAAGGGGCAATGGTCCCAAGCTGGAGCACAGGAGGTTCAAGCTGAAGATGAGGACAAACTTTGCCAGTGTGAGGGTTATGGAGCATGGCCCAGGCTGCCCAGAGAGGTTGTGGAGTCTCCTTGTGTGGAGACACCCAAAGCCCTGGCCGTGTTCCTGTGTGACTGCTCTGGTGATCCTGCTCTGGCAGGGGTTGCACTGGGGGAGCTTTCCAGGTCCCCTCCAACTCCTGACATGCTTGGGATTCTGTGAAAACTTGGAGACACTTGTTGGTTCGCAGCTCTCCCAACACCCAGCAACGCCTCCACAGACCCCTGGGCAGTAAATTCTGCACCCAACACAACACTGCTCCTGACCAAGGAGTAAATAACCCTGGAGTAGTGAGCCCCAAAGTCTAGGAATGGGCCACCCAAAAGCAGCATTGCTGATCCACAGAGAAGCCGCAGAGCGATCCTGACCTTCCTCCCCAAAATATTCCCCGAAGCTGACTGTTCCCCCAGGGTTCCCCAAGATTTGAGCAGGAGTGAGATACCTCTGTGCGCTCGCACATGGGTCTGGAAACAGTTGTAATACTTGTATTTCTTCCCACATATTCCACACTCGTAAGAGCCTGAAAAACAAGACAGAAAAGCACACATCACCAGATCGGATCAGGAAAAACAGCCTCACCGCGTGCTTATCCATAAACCAGGGACAGAAGAATGCAGCTAAGTAATTTTTGGAAGGTTCATGGAGATAAATGCAGGAAATCACTATCCCAGGCTCAGTTCTTTTTTCAGCCTTATTTCAGATTCCTTGGCGTATTACCCTGAACTTACATTTTCAGTGCATCCTTATAACTTTGCTAACATGAAAGGGCCATTCTCAAAATAGCCCGACTTATAATTTTATAATAATGACTAATATTTCCTACGGACAGAAATAACCTTGAATTACTTTTTCAGTAAGTTCCTAGTAGATGGGAAAATAAAGCTTTTCAACTGAAAAAAAAGAAGGCAATACGTTATCTCGAGGCGAGGAGTTTCCAAAATTTCTCAAGAAACCCACAGAGATTTGGTAAATATCCACCCAGAGGAAACCAAAGAGATACAAATGCAACTTTTGACCTTGTTAAGGAAAAAGCACATGACCGCTGCAGCCTCTCTTCTCGATTCGTGTCTCTAATCCCAGAAAACAACACATCTGCAAACAGCCGTTTGAAACGAAACCAGAGGAACCAGAGCTGGAAGAACAATTTGTGATGACGAAATCACGCAATGAATTTTCGCCTCTTCTGTTTATTGAACGGGCAGACAGAAATTTCCTTAGATTTGTTATTTGAGTTGATTCATCCCTTTTTTCCTCACCCCATGGTGAACAGGCTATAAACTGGCTTTTCAAGCTCTCACTTGCAAAACGCATTGCATTTCTTAGCTGTCCACCAGCAGCCAAGTACCTGTGCTCCTACCTCTGCTCTTCAGTAGGTGAGAGCAGCGCTTACTGGAAGAGGAGGTGGGAGACAGAAGGGCTGAATATAATTTTCCATTATTACTCTGATATTATTTTCCATCCATTTCCGTGGATGCTTCCTGACGCACCCTTGAAACAATCTTCTCCTGACCAAGCAAAGCAGCAACACTCAGGGATGAGCCACAGACAAGAACAAAACGTTCACACGCACATCCAAAGAACTACTCCCAAACATGGTTTTACAGCAGTACTCACCCAGCACTACTCAGAGCGAGCTCTTTCCAGGAACAAAACCAACTGTGTTTTTTGAACATGCTAAACCCATGTGCTTTTTTTTTTTTGCCCTTCCCATCCCCTCCTGCCTACAGCTTGGGAAGAAATCAACTCCTCCCAGTGTGTAACAGCGCTGAATTCCCTCCCCGTCCCTGTCAGCACCACTGGGGACTGTCCTTGAGCTTGGAAGGCTGCTTTGCCATTGATGCTGAAAAAGACACTTTGCTGCAGTCTGATACACAAGAGTACACACCTGAAAAATACTCTGAAGTGCCGATAATACAGTCAGTTGACTGTGTCTGATCTGCTCCATGGCCTTTTAATGATGGTAGCTAGTTGTATTTTATCTCTAGGTACGTATGGCACAGTCGTCACCCGTGGTCACTCCACACAAGCTTTTCTAAGTGGGTATCAGCAAGTCAGCAGCATCTGCCAGCCCTCATTTTCCGTGCTCCAGGACTGATTGTGTTCATCACCAACCTCCAAAATCCTTCCCTGAAAACCCTTCCAGCTGCAGCCCCAGAGCAGCACGGCCAGAAGAGGAGCACAGTCACCATCACTTGGGCCCCACCAACCAGGACCCCTCTGCAGCAGCTGGGGCTCAGCTGTACCAACAGCCAAATGCGACTGACACCCACCCGTACCCCACAACAGCGCTGCACCCCGTACACACAGCACTGGCAAAACAGATAGAAACCAGTGAGGGACTCTGGGTTGACTGTTTTCCCTTGTTTTTCTTAGATTTCCCCCAGTTTTTCTTAGATTTCCCCCAGTTTTTCTTAGATTTCCCCCTTGCTCTGGACATAGTCTAAGCCACATAAATGTATTTGGTTGTGCAGAAGTTATCCAAGAATTTAACTCTTCTCACAAGCAACAAGCAATAGGACAAGAGGAAATGGCCTCAAGTTGTGCCAGTGAAGGTTTACATTGGATATTAGGAAAAATTTCTTCACTGAAAGGGTTGCCAGGCACTGGAAGGGGCTGCCCAGGGCAGTGGTGGAGTCCCCATCCCTGGAGGGATTTAAAAGATGGGGAGATGAGGGGCTTAGGGACGTGGTTCAGTGGTGGACAAGTCATGGCTGGACTCGATGATCTTAAAGATCTTTTCCAAACAAACAATACCATGGTTCTGTGATAACCTGTATAAGTAACTGTGCAGTGCCCTCCCTCTCCAACACAGAACCAAACCGGTGCAAGGGCAGGAACTGAGGGCAGGAGACTGCAAATGTCCTGGAGCACCCCTGTCTCAAACACAACCCAGGAAAGGTTGGAGTCATCTTCTTCAAGGGGGTACGTGCACCCACCTCCTGGGAGGACAGTGAGGCACTGGGGGTGCAAGGAAGGTGCATTACAGACCTAAAAGTCCTGCAGGCATCGAGACAACGCAACAGCCACAACCGCATACTCAGCACACGACGACTGGGGGGGCAAAGCCACAGATCCTGATATTAAAGAAAGGAGGGATGACTCGCCACACAGGTGTGTTATTAGGGTGGAGGAAAGATAAAGGAGGGTGGGGGAAGAAGACATTGCTACGTGTTAAGGTCTTACAAAAAACATGCCCGTGTTGCCTTGGACACTGCCACCGTGGTCGTGGTTTATCCACGTCAGGAAGTGTCATGCAGGTTAAAGCTGTTTGCAGTAGGAGGGGAGGTGGGGAAGGTTTTTGTTAGTTGGTGCATTCAGTTTTGCCAGGCTTTTCCTGAGCCTGGCAGCTGGAATTGGTGCAACGCATCCGTTGCATCCAGAGCTTTCCCTTGCTCCCTGATCCCTGGTTAGACTTGCACACCCTTCCATCACATACCGGACGTGTATCTCAATGCATGGTCAAAAATCCAGGTCCCTGAATATCGATTTCGCGTATATCCAACGGGAGAGCCACGTTCCACTGCTTTTCCATCTAAATTGTGCAAAAAAGAAATCAGAGAAGAGCCCTTAAAGTGGATGCATTTCCAAAGAATAATGATGGCTGAAGCCTGTTCAAAATTTCCAAGACCCATCTGTCCCTGTGGCTTGGTAACAAGATGCCAGAGGCCACACGGAGTTTCTTAAGGCTTCTGCAGCACTATTTTATTCGGTGTAACTGGGGAGAATCCAAAGTGCTCTTGAATTAACGTGTGCTGAGCAGCTCAGCAACTGAGCCATCAGCATCGCGGCACGGATCGAGCGTGTGCCTGTCAGACATTGACAGTCCCAAAGCAGAAGGTTTCCCTCTTCACTTTGTCTCAGAAACATTTCCAATTTACTGCATTACTCGAAAAACCCTCTCCAGACACGTTTCTTGTAAAGCACAGGGCAGATTGAGAGCTTGAACAGCCTCGTATAAAACTTCTCCTGATCAACTCGCAGATAACTCAGTCCTCCAAAAAGCAAACGCTGACCCGATGGTATTCCCAACATTAGAAAATGACCACATCAGTAAATAGCCTCTCCTCCTTTCTCTTGATTTACAACATTTTCTGTTCCTCTCCTTTCTAGACAGCTTCGTGGTGGACTTCTCTGCCTTTTTGCCCTGCCACCCCTGCCCTGAGAAATGTCCATGCGCTGGGGCTCACAAGCGGCCCTGGCCCTAGGCCAGCGCGTGAAGCTGGCAAGCAAAAAGTAGAAAAGAAGAGGAAATATTGCACACTGGAGCTGTGGGGGTGAGAAACACAGGACACAGCCAACCCCTCCCTTGGTTTTCTTGGTTTTTCCTCAGGTGGGACACCACGGGGCTTGCAAGGCTTATATGGCAAAGCAGATGAAAGGGCGATGGCCCAACCCCACAACCGTCAGCACCCAGCCACTGCCACCACCCGCATCGCTGCATCCGATTTCAGCCACCGCGGGGTTTGGGCTGCTCCAGACGGATGGAAACGGAGCCTGGAGCAGCCCAAAGCGCAGGGAGAGATGTGTGAAGGTGTAACCAGACAGGAGGCAGCGCACACAAGGCCTGATTTGATGAAAACACTACAAGCGAATAGCAGCAACTGAGCTGGGAATCCCTGTTATAAACTGCTCCAAGTAACAGCTGAAAATATAAATACAGCAGACTCAGAAAAGAGACATCAATCTCCCAGTGCGAATTTCAGCCAAGTCCCAAAGCTGTCACCCGCAGCCACGTGTGCCTTGGAGCCTTCAACACTGCGACCCGGCTCGCACAGCACATCCCCCATTTAACTGACCGTCCCCAGCACACCCCATGGAAGGGTCTGGGGGTGGCATTTCCATGCGAAGGAGAGGGATTCATTTGCTTATGATTGCCCACTCCATCAAAAATCACCAAAAAGAACCCTTTTTGACACCTCCAATCTCAGCTTCCCTGATGAAGGTGAGTAAAACCCTACCAAAGCCTTGCCTTTCTGCACAGCTGAGGTGATTTAGATATGGGGCTACCAGATCCCATCACCACAAAGGCTTCAGGGAGGAAAAACTCCTGGAAGTCCCAGCGAGCAGCAGCAGTGAGCAGGAGGCAGGAGGCAGCAGCATCCTCAGCTGTTTGCAGTCTTGGGCTGTTCCAGAGCAGCCCAAATCACCAGTGAAGCAGCAGGCACGGGTGTTGCTTGTGCGAGCTACGCCGATGTCTGGCTGCAGTTTCTGCAGGGGGACGGAGGGGACCAGAAGAATTGACTGGGAGCAGTTCAAGAAACCACAGGGAAGTGATATCTGGGCACCACAGTCACACTGAGCACAGTATTTGGTGGCCAAACAGGGAAGTTATTCAGAGCCACCTCCCCTGCAAACACGGGTTATGTGAACGGGGATGAACAGGGGCGCTCACAGGGCTCTTTTCACAAAGGAGTTGCCCACCAGCTGCCAATCGCCTCAGGACCAAGCTGCCTTTAAAGAAACCCAAAAAATAAACAAAAAAAAATAACAAACCTGATGCACATTTCATTTGAAAAGGCACTTCCAGATAGAAATTCTCCAGTTTACTTTCTACGGCTCTCAACCCCCACTTGTTCACAAGTAAATAACTCTCTGTCCCTCTCCCCACGGTGCCTACACGTTGAGTCGTGTCCCTCCTCACCCCAGCCTGTCCCCAGTGCTCTCCATAGGCAGGACATGGTGGTGTACACCCAAATCAGTCACCAGCAAAAGCCCTGTCCCCACTTTGCACAACACTGCGGTCAACTCAGGGGACATCATCTGCAGAGCAGCCAGAGGCCATGGGGAGAAGAGGGTCCTGCATGGCAAACCCCCGACCTGCAGATGCTTTCATCAAGGGCTGCTGACCACGGCTGAAGGTGAAGCTCCTGCTGCCTCCACTCAGCAGCAGCACCATCCCTGCTGGGGTAGCAGGGTCACCTCTGCATTTCAGGGCTGCCCATGCAGTCATCAACCTCTCAAGGGTTGTGGGGACACAAAAGCTCTGAACATACACAGCATACGTCCTCCAAATTGTAAGATCTTTCAGTTGGAACCAGTTACGGACTTCTTAGGCTTTCCCTGTATCTTCTGACCCTGCATAAAGAGCAGTGAGCTCCCACTGTGCTGTTCTTAGTGGCTGTCCTGCTGGGGAAGGACAGGCAGGACAACCACGTCCCCAGTACAGCAACAACCTTTGGAATCAAAAGTCACTGCTGGGACTTGCTCCACGTCAAAACCAACAGAGGAATCCCTTTAGCAAGAGCGGTGCCCCCCCAGGATCCCATAGAAAGCCCTTTCTGTGGAGTGGGAGGAGAGGAAAGTCCGATGTCCACAGAAAAAAAACCCAAAAAGCTTCCTCTCATCAGCACTGGAGGTGGTGGGGATAGGCAGTGCTGATTTGGACCTGGCACACCACAGCCAGCCATAGTTAAAATTATTCCCACAGTGTTTCTAGCAATCAGGAAAACAAACAAACAGCAACCTGTAAAACCTGCTTTCGAGCTAAATTGAATTATTCAGAGAAAGCAGCCACTTTCCCTAAAGCAGCTTCCCTCAGAGCATTTTTGGCTGTTTCTCAGGCTTTCCTGCTGATTGCCTCCTCATCTATGCCCAACGTAGCTACCACCAGCCCTGGGTTCACCATGAATCCTGCTCACGACTGATGGGCAAATCACTTAACACATCAAAAGAAAATAATGAGCTTTTTCTTACAGTTACCCTGATCTTGGTTGAGTCTGTAGGGGTGAACAAGTGCAAAGAGAGAGCACAAGTTAAAGAAGGTCAATAATCCTGAGCCAGGACCCTGAGACCGATGGCTTGGACCCAGAGCACCTTGGCTCTGGTCCCTCTGGAAGAGCTGAGCTTCCAGGAGCGGCTCTCAGAGCTTCGTTCCCCTCCCCAAAACCCCGGCCTCAGGGAAGTGAGCGATGGGGCAATGTCACCCCCCAAGCTTACCGAGCGTCTGCTGGTTGCGGACCCCCCCTATGACCACGCAGATCTCCGCGGGCACGTCTCCTGGCCCGTCCTTGATGTTCTTCTTGGAATCTTTGGTGTCATCCTGCCAGATCACCTCTTCGATGTAGTCATCTGGTACCTCTGTTTTCACCTTCACCTCAGTCATCATTCCAGCCTCTTCGCTGGGCGAGGACTGGGACGTCACCGAATCGGAGCCCTCTGGTTTCGGGCTCCGCGGGCTCCTCTTCACACACTCCCTGAATGGGAGGAAAGAGGAGAAAAGATGAATTCTCATGTCAAGTGCTCACTTTCTCATCACCAGGACCTAATTAGAGGTACTTTCGTTTAACACAAGTTATGGGTACATATGCATGTGTCATATATGGTAAGTAATTAAAATTTACCTAGACAAAAAGTAATAAAACCATTTGCCAGTAAAGAGAACAACCTCAATCATCACAAACCACAGCAGTGGTCAACAGAGCGAACCCATGAACAGGATTTCACCTGGTTCCTCACAGGCCAGGAGTCCCAACATCGAGTATTATACCAAGACAATTAAAAATGTCAGGAGGAGATGGCTTCTCTTTTGCATGTATAGTCCATATATTATTAGTCCATATTATATCTTTAAATTGGAGCTCTCTCTGTCCTTGTGCACTTCCCCAAGGGTTAATCTACCGTCACATCACCCCTTCTAAACCTTCAAAGCACCCTCATCCCATGGTATTTGTGTGGCCTTATTGAACATGATCAAAGGGGATCATATGGAGTATCAGGATATTTGGGAGACTATTACGTTATGGACAAATACAACTATCAAAGATGATGGATGGGGAAATGCAGAGGGAAGAAAGAAGGGATCGACTGCATTTAGAAACAGATGAAGGCAATAATAAGTGTTTTCATCTCGGAAAGATGAAATTTATGGGAGAAAGCAATCTAAATAAATATAAAATAAAGGAAATTGGATACCCCAAAGCTACAAAACAACATCAAGGGCTGCGGTGGAAAAAGGCAGAGGGGTTTTGAGCACGACAGACCAGGATCAGGTAATAACTCAGCATAACTCCTTCTCCAACTCACCCCTCATTATGGGCTCCCTCTTTTTAAGACTGGGTATTAATAAATTCCAACACGCAGTGCAAAGATAGAATAATTCCTGGTTCAGTCTGTGCAGAAATCAGAAGAACTAAATATATAACAGGAGCTTAGATTACCCAGAAACAGAGATCTCTAAAATGTTGACATATTTAGAGATGTGTAAACACTGGGAACAGCCGAAGGTGTTTGAAAACATTTTAAGCAGAAGTAACAGGCAAAATTAAGTGAAAAATAGGCTGAACTTACGGATCAGTCATTAGGAAACCCCCTTGCTTGGAACATGATAGAAAGTGAGAACAAAGTAGGAATTGAAATGTTAGAAAACTGACACCTGCAGTCGTTTCTGCTGAGGGTTATGGAGCTGGTACAGAAATCAAAATCTGCAGCTGAAGGTGTGAGTGCCCAGTGGGAAACCCTGGGAGGACGGAGATGAGGAGCAGATGAATGAAGAGAGCGACCTCCTGCAATAATTACTGCACAGCTCCTAACGGCCATGCGGTGCTGTTTCCAAATGGGTCAGAATCACAGAATCACAGCATGTCAGGGGTTGTCAGGGCCCTCTGG
>NW_010189130.1:0-1486 GCF_000695765.1 Mesitornis unicolor | reverse complement strand
GCCTTGAGATGGCACCAAGGATAAGGTGTTAAAGTTTGATGTTCATATTGGTGCAGTTTGGGTGTCATTCTGTACCAGATATAGCACACTGAAAAGCTATTTGCAAAGTTGACCCTGATGGAGCTGTGATTTCCTGTGATCTGACAGAATTTCTCGTGTAGACAGCTCCTTTGTATATGTCTCAGCACTCCATGGATCCTATATCTGAAGAAGTTGAAGAGGGACATTTTATTAGGACATGCAGTGATATGAGAAGGGATAATGAAAACTGGAAGAGGGGAGATTTAAACTGGATATTGGAAATAAATTCTTCACTGCGAGGGTGATGAGACACTAGGACAGGTTGCCCAGAGAAGCTGTGTATGTCCCATCCCTGGAAGTGTTCAAGGCTAGTTTGGATGCTAACTGGTTGAGCAATCTGGTCCAATGGAAGGTGTCCCTGCCTATGACAGTGAAGTTGGAAATAGATTATATTTACGGTCTCTTCAAATCCAAACCATTTTAGAATTCTATGAAACAAGTGTTCATAAATCTTATTAACATTACCATAATTTTCTTGTTTTCAGTATTGCAAGGAGATTTAAGTCTCATATGATTAAAAAATGAAATGTAAAATTATATTGTTAACCTGGATAAAATGTCATTAAATACTGTTATTTTTAGATGACAGAGTCATATCTGAAGAAAGAACACAAGTCTCTTAATCTCTTGCACTATCCTAAAAACGTGTCTTTTCCTTCACTGAGTAGTATCCACTATGGAAATGTTTGTTTCTGTGCTGTCCAGAGTTACATAAATCTAGTCCATCACCTAACCCACATTAAAGAACAGCAAGATGTGTAGAAAGTCTTGATTCTATTCTATTGTAGTGGTTTAGGCTCAGCGCATAACTGAGCACCATGATGCGCCCCCAAAAAAGGGCTAGTCAAAATAAAGACTGGGAGGGCTTCTCACCTCTTAAACAGGTCACAGGCAAAAGACAGACTCATCATAAGGAATTTAAAAAAAACAACAAAACAATTTTAATTTGTTACCAACATCAGAGTCGAACAATGGGAGATACAACCAGATCTTAAAATCAAAACACCTTCCCCCCACCCCTCCCTTCTTCCTGGGCTCAACTTTTGTTCCCGGTTTCTTCACCTTCCCCCTCACGCTTTGCCTTGAAGTGCGGGGGGATGGGGGTGAGGGTTTGCAGTCGTTCATGCTTTTCTCAGGAGTGGGGAAAAAAAAAAAACACCTCATCCCAGTGTCTCTCTCTCTGCTTTCACGTGGCCCCTTTTCCATAGGGGAAGAAAGTCCTCTAAAGTCCAATATGGGTCTGCCCACATTAACAGTTCCCCTCACACACAAAACTGCTTCAGCCCAAGACCACAAAACCCCATTCTGGGTTTGCCCATGGTCACAGTTCCCTGTTCACACATGACCAGTCGATCCAGCTTTAGCCACGGGTTTCAAAGGGGAAATCTGGGTTCTGCGTCCTCCT
>NW_010189129.1:0-31553 GCF_000695765.1 Mesitornis unicolor | reverse complement strand
CCTACCAAGAGCTGTATATTTTCAGCTGATCTGATTCTTTCTGGAAGGCTTTATAATGCACTTATGAAGATATGATTACAGGCAGGATCGGATCTCTCCTGTTTGCACAACTGCAATGCAAAGGATGCAAATCCTGTGGTAAATTAACTCAGTTGGTGGCTTTTCCCTTCCAAGGAAACTTGAGTGTGGAGGACTTTTCGCTTCTCTTGTTCACTTAAAGTCCAAAAAACCACCTTACCCCCTAATTTCCATACCCTAAAAGCATCTTTTCTTGTGCACCACCTTCCAGAGCAGGTTTTGTGGGGTTATTTTTTGGGAAAAGACTTCAGGACTTGTCCTGCTCTGGAGCAATGAGCCAAGGCTTGCACTGAAACAAGTGATAAAACAACTTCCACTGGGACGGCTGACACAGATACTGATCACCAGGATGAGCATCTACTGTGCTAAACCAAAATCCATGACTAATTCACCACTTTGGGCTGATGACAGACCCTGAAGTGGCAGAGCATTTGATGATCAGTAATTATTTCTGAGATCTTTAGGAACTGCGGCACCTTACAACCGAACAGCTTAATTAGGCACTGGATGCGATTGTTTAATTGCACACGCCGTATCAATCTCTCTTCGTTCCGAATTTTGCGCAGGTGCTAAGAAATAGTTCCTCGCTTTTCAACTGTGCATTTCTCACCATGAATTACAACCCTGGTTCTCTAATAAGGTCTTGAAATACCACGCTTTATGCCACACTGCCCTGCTATCGGCCTTCAAATGACGACTTCACTGAAACCGCAGCTCCAGGTTGACTGAAATCGTGTTCGAGTCTCATCTGCGGCTGAGGCTTGCAACGAGTGGCAGAGCTGAGGCTCCTAATAAGATAGAATAAGAAGACAAAAAGCTCTTAACAAGATAATTACACAGATTTGCTTTGGGTTTTGTATTTATCTTATTAAGAGCTTTTTCTATGGGAACAGTTCCTTTCCAAAGCATCTCCTTTTAAAACGTGGTATCGCTGGTTTTCACACTAAGTCTCACAAAGTGCCACACAAATTGACCTGCTGAATTTTCTGGGATATACCAGCTTTGTGCCATCAGCTTGGGGTGCAGAAATCCACCTTGTTTCTTCCAAGCAGGAGAAATAAAAGGGATTTACTCAGTCCGTGCTCTATGTCCTCCTCTGCTGCAGGTTCCCTCAGCTTTTGGCTTTTAAATACTCCCAGGACAAGGACATTGATGTTTGTCCTGAAACCCTGCAGGATGGTGTTTGATATTGCTCCCTGTGAAGCCTTTTTCTTGCTCCTTGCTCCAGTTCTCATCCCTTCCTTTACTCCAAGTTTCAGGACACTTACCTACACTGTGGTGAGGGGCTCTTCCTCCTCCTGACAACCCCAAACACCACACCAGTGGAGACTCAGCTGTCTTGCTCTGCCTAATATGGAGTTAAATGTGACACACATACATTTCACGAACTTTGGTTTGCACTTTATCAGAAACTCCAGCATGGCTTTTCATCAGACACGGGACTCAGATTCCAGGTTTCAGCCAATGCACAGGTATTTTTAATATATATATAAAATATATAACATATATTATATCTATTATATATAATAAATAACATAAATAATATGTATATAACATTTTGTATATGTGTGTGTATATATGTGTGTGCACGTGTATGTATGTTATATTTTTGTGACATAGCCTCTCTATCTGCCTGGGATTCTTCTGTTACCCATGGTGGGACTCCATCTCAGTCCTGACTATAGGATTGAGACCATCGGTGGCAGCTCCATACGGATGGGACCACGCTGCTGTGATGGTCACCAGGAAAGGGGGTGTTCCCTCCTGCCTGGAGGGCAGAGGAGCTGGAGGCCACTTTGTCTCAGCAAAACCCAGCATCCTGGCCTGAATAAATAAATAAATCTATTATTGCAGCCTGCAGTCCTTCTTTGAGGGAAGAGTCTGGAGAAAACTCTCACATCAAGCATGATTTAAAAGAAAAATAATTAAAAATGTTGATAATAATGACGAAGCTCCACATTTCAAGGCTTGACCTATTCACTGACAGAAGCTGGGCACGTTGCATTGTGAGATTTCTCATCTATTTTCAATCCATCTGGTACTGTCCAGAAGTGAAAACAGGATATTGGCCTAAATGGGCAATTAATCTAATCCAGTACAGCAATTCCTATGTTTCTTTCCCTCTAAACATATGCCAATATAAAATTACAAACAGCGCTGGAAACATCTGAATTTGATGCCCTGAAGAGCACACGTTCTCCTTTCCTCCCTCCCCATTCCACTGCTTTGTTTTCCCAGAATTAATTTGTATTTCATAAATTACTCGGCTTTGGGGCAATTTGTTACCCAGAAATGAATCAAATACTTGCTCCAGCCTATGACGTTTGGATTGGTCTTTCCTATAGTTAAAACCAGCATGGTTTTAACCATTTTTAACCAGGGTTAAATACCCAAATACAGAGGCAAGACGCACAACTCGGGGTTCAAGCAGTAAAGCAATTTATCCCCCAAGGTAGCTCTGAAAACAAAGCTCCAAATTCTGACAATCATCCTAAAATATTTAACACCGAACCTCTGTGGAGATTTCTGTCAGAACTCTGTAGAAAAGCCCCATCATCTGCTCTCAAAATAAATGCAAATCCTTGTGGGGCTGCGTCACCGCGATATGGCCCCAGGCACATCTTTGGTTCTCTCGCTGTGAGAATCCCCAAATTCCCTGGTGCTCAGGGAAATCACTTTAAATTGTTGCTTTTCCCAGTCTCCAACACACTCAGCTTTTCGGCATTGCCTCTTTTCTCTGTCACATTTAACACTTCCATTAACCACCAAGATCAAGAGCTCAGCTTTTGGTGCCTTAACCCGATCAACTCGCAGCGTGCGATTTCCATGTTGTTTTATAGTTTTTGTAAACTAAACAGGAAGCTGAAGAAATAAATCAACGCTGTTGACTGTAAAGTCAGGAAGATGGTTATTTACAGCCTGTGTTTGAAAGGGATTAAGCTCACTTTTGACTGAAGCCTCCACCAAAAGCAAACCCTCCGCATTTCGCCATTCTCCACTGTCCTGGTTTAGGGCTGGGCTGGGCACTGAACCCCGGCCAGACGCTCGCTGTGAACCCCTCTGCCCTCCCCACAAGGGAAGAGAAAAGAGAAGGGAGAGAGACTGCACGGGTTGGAAAAGAAAACAACAGGTTTAATGGAACAATAATACTGAGACTACAGGATAATGATGGAAATAGGAAATAATGGAATATATACAGACATGTACAGATATATCTACAAAACCAATATAAAATCCTCCCCCAGTGACGATGACGGCACCAGAGGCTCTGGGAGCACCTCAGACGTGGAGTTTTCAGGTGCTAATCAATAAATTAAGTGTGCAAATTCAATTGGGATTAAGCAGGCAATAAAACCACACTAACCCATAGGATGCTCTTACAGCAATGACACTCTTAGATTTTTAGATTGCTTCTATTTGCATTGAAATGTTTCTTCTTGACTTGTATGTACTTATGTGTGACTGAGAGGGCTACTCACCTCTGCAATAATAAAGCAGCATGTCCAGTCAATCACACCTTACCGCCTCAAATCAAATAATAATTAATAATGGTTATAATATAGAATGTAACAGGGAAAGTGCACCAAATGCAAAGGTCAGGACCTAAGAGAAGAGGAAGAAATTTGAGGGAAGAGGGAGGAATCATCCAGCAAGGAGTTTGTGCAGTTATAAAACCTCTATTGCACCTCTGTGAGACCGCGTTATCAAGACATTTGTGCGGGTTCAAGTGGCCAATTACTATTAAGAAAAACAGCCTTGAAACTCTGAAGGGCTGATTAATGTCAGTCGGCTCTGAAAACCCCAGAAACGCAGTTTTATTATACGCTATCAATCACAAGCTCAGTTTAATGTTTTCCAGCCATTCAACGATAAGGAAATTACGTGGCTGTCTTTGGATCCCATTTAAGTGAATATCTGACAGATCGGGAAATTTGGGCAAAATCCATTTATGCCACGGTGACCTGAGGAGCTCGTAGAGGCAATGGAGGGAAAGGCCAAGAACCTCTGTATGTATTGACTCCCTAGCAGATATTTCGGGAGGCTGCATACAGAATAAGGCAGCTACAGATGGTCCTTCCCATGGACAGTGTGTGGGAACCAGGGTTTCAGTAACCATTACTCATATAACCCCCAGATTCAACATGGCTTTATTGGCACACACGTTCGTCTGCAAAGAGCTGCCCTAGAAGAAGTCAGGGTTGGAAGCGTGGTTATCAGATTGACAAAACGGGGTTTATTTACCTTTTTTATTAAAAAAAACCCTGTCTTGTGATTATCTGTACTCCTCTCACCATGCCTACAGATGATCTTTGGAATAAAACTGCGTCTCACATGGTCTCCTCTCATTAATTGTCTGCAGACAAATCAATGTATGGGGTGAGAGGTGTGGGCAGCATCCTTCAGGAGGAACAAACGGCCATTGAAACATCTACCATGCAATTAGTCATGCAAAAATTAAGTGCTCTGGAAACACAGCCCGCTTCAGAAATGCCTCCTTGTGCAGACTGGATGGCACTTCAATAACTTCTTGTCTGTCAGCATCATACTGCCATGTGTAATTACAAACCTCTGAGCAAGCTGACCCCTGGATTTGCTCCATTAGGGAAATGGACATCAAAAATACCATGAAAAAACAGATCTTTTCAACTACAGAATGAAAAAATCACTCCTAAGTTTCTTCCACTGCTTTTCTCTCTGACATATTTCATCTGTGCCCTTTAACCAAACCCAAACCATTTCCCAAGCCTTCCAGGAACAAATACGTTATTAAAAATAAAAGGAGGGTCAATTATCCAATTCTCGCCATGTGTTTAATAGGGTAAGCAAGCAGAATCGGCTTAATTGCATCTGAAAGACTCAGTCCGAGGACTAGGAAAAGCTTCCTACCATGAAGCTGGAGAGACCCAGATCAAGGCTGCAGACCCAGATGCCTCCCAAAGCCCTTCCCATCCCAATACATTCAATTTTCGCTGCTTTCCGCACCCTGCCCCATAAGCCCAGCACTGAATCAATGCACTCGTAGGCTGAGGCTGACGGGGCTTGACACAAGTACGGGGTGCTGTCAAAACACAAATACTGGTAGATTTTTCCCTTAACACCGCATGGGTTTTCATTATCAAGACACACGCGAGGTCTCTGTGTGCTTCAGTTTCCCGATGTCATTGCGGCGTCTCTTCAGTTAACTTGGGTTTGATTGGCTTGGGTTTGTACAGCCGCAAATAAAGAGCTTCCCGAGTAATATCAGACGCAGCTCTCATTCCTGGTCATGCAGTTGCACAGGGAAAGGTGCTTACAACAATTAGTTATCTTACCAAAACAAATAATGAGTTACCTGTGTTACAGAATCATTAATGTTGGAAGGGACCTCTAAGATCATCAAGTCCAAGCTGCAAATTACAGCCAGTGTTACTTAATGATGAACTTAAAACAGATTGGAAGGTAGATCACACTACAAGACGGCCAAGACTGCTTAATGCTTCATCGTCCTCCCAAAAATCACTGCACCTTTCCACAGCAAAACGTGACCCAGTGTGAAGGTAAAAACACAGAGAAATGGTACTCTATGGAAGTTATCAACTTTTTAGCCTATTCTGGGCCTCAAATCGATGTGAGAACCCAGTTCACCTCTTATTTTAATTTTAACTATGGCCATAAAGTGGGCTGATGCCCTGGGGAGGTTTCTGTGGCACTGAGCACTGCTGCTGGTCAGTACAGCATGACCGCTGTCCTCAATACGCGCTCCCTCCTCTGCTCCATTACCCAAGAAGCCACATTTTTCCACCATTCTGTGATAAAAATCAGGCAGCAGTCACGAGATCTGATGGAAAAAATATGCTCTATGTAACCAGCCTTTTGTGTTCAACAAATAACAGATAACGCTTCTCTAATGCGCGCTGAAAATGCAGAGGGTGCAAGAAAATCAAAGGGTTTGCAAGGGACACTGAAATGGAAAAACTTTTAGGAGTTTCAGAAGCTGCAGGGTGAGTACTGGAGCGTTATCATCTGGCATTTTCAATTTGAAATGTCAAATGTTGTGGTGTTTTTTCCCCCCATTTTGGGAAAATGAAAAACCACAGCTGCAATCTCGTGTCCAGTGCTGGGCCCTCAGCTCCAGAAGGACAGGAACTGCTTGAAAGAGTCCAGCAGGGCCACAAAGTGATGGAGGGAGTGGAGCATCTCCTGCTGAGGAGCGGCTGAGGGAGCTGGGGCTCTTGAGCTTGGAGCAGAGGAGACTGAGGGGTGCCCTCATTCCTGGGGATCCATTGGGAAAGGGCAAGTGTCAGGAGGAAGGAGCCAGGCTCTGCTCTGGGATGGCCAATGCCAGGACAAGGGGCAATGGTCCCAAGCTGGAGCACAGGAGGTTCAAGCTGAAGATGAGGCCAAAGTTTGTGAGTGTGAGGGTTCTGGAGCATGGCCCAGGCTGCCCAGAGAGGTTGTGGAGTCTCCTTGTGTGGAGACACCCAAAGCCCTGGCCGTGTTCCTGTGTGACTGCTCTGGTGATCCTGCTCTGGGGGGGTTGGACTGGGGGAGCTCTCCAGGGCCCTTCCAACTCCTCACATTCTGTGATTTTTGTGCAGGTAACGGGTGCTACTGGGGACACCACTACCTGTGTCACCAGTCAGGTCTTTCATTGCTGCTTGAGAGGAAAGCTTGAGAAGCATCAGAAAGAAAACATCATTTCTTCAAAGATGGTACAATCCCATTACTGTTCCTAGACTGAACCATAACATCCCTGGAACTGCCGCTTTATGGGAGTCTGAATGCAAGATTCACCTAAATTCAATTTAGACTGCCCACATCCCTGCGTTACCTTCTCCTCATGGCATTTCTTTCACTTGTTATGCATTATACCTTAAACAAGGTGATCTCTGGTGGCTGCTGTTTGCTATACATCCATGCTAAGGATTACAAATCCTCTTAGGCCAGCATTGGGCTGCTTGGTCCATGCACAGTGAAGAATAAGCAGCTTATTCCTCCCTGAATGGGGTAAGAGGAAAGCAGAAGAAGTGGACAAAGCTTTTTCCCTACCAACACAGAGGTTCCTTGGCCAGGATGGACAAAGGCTCAGGAGATTCCCAAGAGAAAATTATTACATTCTTATTTTAAATTATTAAATTCTTATTAAAATTATTACATTCCTTTCACAGGAAAAAACAAATACTAAGTTATTTCCCCCAGACTGGTGTAATACGCCCTGCTCCTCACTCTGGACAATAACCAGTTTCTATGACAGGTAAATCCGCTGGGTTTTGTTGCTTCTCTAACTACAGAAGATACAGACACGCTGACCTGGCCCAGCCAAAGGCCTCATCTGTTGCTTTTCCTTCCTTTAATACCCAGAGATCTCTCCCCCCTCCCCAACTTTAAGCAGTACCTAATTTTGATGAGCACATCCCCTACCACTTGGGCCGTTCACTTGGCTTAGCTCCCCACTTTGAATTGTGCCAAATTCGCCTCGACAGAGCCGCATTTCTTCTCCTCTTTCTCTCTCAAGACAAAAAAAGGCAAATAATGGAGTTCTGCTCTGCTTTTCCAAATAAAACGAGCGCCAGCTGCTTCTTCATCCTGCACATCCCCAGGGAGCCCATTCCCCGCATACCTACACGGAGGTACATCTGGAAAGCTCTTAAGGCCAGGTTAGAACGCACCGCACGGCTCTCCACCTTCAGTACTCGTATGTGCCCCTAATTATCTTTAAAACAGAGTAGTTCAGACAGCCAGCTGTGTTGAAAAGCTGCGAACACCCTGCCTGTAGCCCACTTCCCACCCTAACGACCACCACCCTGCTCCTGTCCCAAAAACCCATGAATTCTCCCCAAAACACCCCGGGCATTTCACAGTCTCGGAGTCGCTTCATCCAGCGCTCACTCTTAACAAGGGTTTCAAATAGCACGGGCAGGTTTTACTGCAGTACCAGCAGTGCCCATTTTGCAGCCTTATTAAATCAGGGAGTATTGATTCGTTCCCAGGGATTAGGTCCACGTCGACCCTGGCCACATTGACCGTCCAGCCGCATTGACCGCATTGGGAACAGCACCGGAGCAGCTCCGAAAGCCTCCCCCTTCCTCAGGCCTGGCATGGTTGTTATTCCAATCAATACTGGAGCCATTCATACCCCTCCTGATCAATCTCCAGGGCTTCTTTTGGGTGCTTTTCTGATCGGTACAAACATTTCTCAAGTACTTTTGGTGAAGTGCCTGGGGGGTCTGTGACAGCATTAACTCCATTACGGACCAGCTCTGGTTTATGGGACACGATACGAGTCTCTTGGGAAAGTCTTTGCCATCCTTCAGCACGAACGCCATGGGAGGTGGTTTTGCATTCTAAATCTCAAAATCCTGGCCCTTTCCTGGTTGATTGGATTGATATCACCCCCTTAAAAACATTTATTCATTCAAAACTGATAGATTACCACCAAAGACCAACACCCCCTTACCAGACCTTGTCAGACACCCCTGTGGTTTGCATGGGAGAAAACTCTATTTCAAACACCAAAATCAACAAAACCCAGTACTGTATTAAATATTTCAACAGAACATTTTAGCCCCAAATATAAAATGCTTTTCCCCCCACCAAAAAGATGCTTGTAGCCTGATTTCAGCTAGAAGCATGGCTTTTCTTTTCCCTTACTCTGATAAATTCCAATGGGAAGAAAACCCATGGACTCTACACCCCATAAACAGAGAAAAATTCCATTTCCTTTCCTCCCCTGTTGGCAGAAACGCTTCTTTAAGGTGTGCTTTATAGACTACAACACCATGGAAATACACATTACCATTCAAATCCACACCTTGATGCGGGTCTAGAGTACGGCCCCACCACATCCTCCAAATCTGGGGCTCACTATAACCTGTGGTTCATTGCAACCCATCTGCTGAGGGGTTAAATCAGTTACAATCCAACAAAGCTCCTACTTTGTGCTCTCCGGGTGTGACGGATGGAGGGGCAAGGCAGGGGCACAGGAAGGGCACCCCAGTTCCAATCAGCTCTTTCCCAGTATGTGCGAACGCCAGCGAACGATCGGCTCTCAGATTTCATCACCAGTGTGAGCATCGCCTTATTGTGAACGTTTGCATGAGCAGCTTAATCCCTTTAGGAAAAGAACACTGAAAATTGCCTTCAAAATGTTCCCTTCATTAAATCGGTGGCAATTTCTCCTGAAATAAAAGGCAGGCTCTGAGGCGGTGAGACCCTCAACAGGCGAGCCGAGACACATTAGGTAAGGACCTCTCCCCCCTTAAAAGGAGCAAAATTGCCCTCCGCATTTCCCCGCTGAATTGGTGCGACGCTTGCACATCATTTGGGGGAATAGAATTTTAAGTAACGGCTGGCGATGCCTACCACGTGCTCCAAGAAAATCAGCCACAGAACACAGAGCTTGAAGCGTGCACGCACGCACAGCCGCTCATTTCTGAGGTTACCTTTGTGGGTACCTTCGTGGGGCCTCATTCACAGCGAGCAAGAACAATGCTGCAAATCACCTCGGCTCTGTTCTTCAGCAAATCCCCATCCCAGACCTCATCACATTGCCCTAAATCGTGGTTATTTTGTGTCGCACCCCCTCAATGTTCAACAATGGCCACAGACGTGCAGTGCATTTCCCACTCTTGTGTTAGCACCAGCGATGCAGGCACCCACGCTGGGTACACGAGCATCGTTTCCTTCTGGAAAGAGGGCTTTTTTTGGGAAAAATCTTGTGGGAAGAGGCACTTGGCGCAGTAGCATTGGCTTTAGTTGTATTTGTTCATGCTTCCCTCAGTCCTGGGGCACACGTTGATGTGTACACTTAGAAACCTGCTCGTGTAGATTGTGCTCAGTCTTCCCAAAAACACACGAACGGGCTCCTCTTGGCTTATGGGAAATGTCTATGGTTTCAACCTTAGGGTTCAGCAAATCCAAATTATCCCAGATCTGCCCCACAGAACAAACGACTGCAAAGTAGCTGAGGCACTCGTTGCTGCATCACTGCCTATGTGGCCCCTTCCTGCCTATTTTAGTCCCCTTAGTGGGTGATTTTTCCATATTTTCAGAAAAGGAACCTTCTAGACGCGGCCTTCACCTGCAATGGCTGTGAGAAATCCCAAAAAACATCCCTCAGGACAAGCTCAAATAGGAGGGGGCTGCACCAAACAACACAGAAATCCAAATTTGCTTGGAAGAGCATAAAAGCTCCGACACAACCAAATTCCAGAAGGACACAGGGAAGCATTTCAGTATTTCCTATGTTCTGGCGAAGCATGTGGTTCAAGTTAAGCATTTGCTTTTGTTTTCATGAACTACAACGCAATAACAGGACAGAAATAGATGTGCTCTTCAGTCTTCGCATGCGATGTCTCAGCGAGGAGCACCACACCGTGCCCTGCGACTGCTGCATCCGTGTACATCAAATGCCTCCAAAGAGCCCAAAGCAGGACGGCAGCTCGTTAAAGCAGCAACCCGAAAATCTGCAACACACCTTTAGCAGAGGAGCTGTACTTGTTGCAACCAGCAAAAAACCAATTTAACAGAAAATCTCACAGAAAGTTCACAGCAAATAAGGCATTACTAAAAAAAACCCAAACATTTCATATAAATTGACTGTGTTTACTCTATTCAGTGCTGCTCTTTAGTGCCAGAAGTCCAGCGCTAACTCAAAAATGCACGGGTCTGTGCTCGCACAGGCACCCTGTCAAACAGGAACGTCAAATTAGGAACGAAGCCCTTGAAGAGTTTAAGACAGAAAACAGATGCTGCAGCCAACACTGCTCTGCAGAGCGGGGTCTGGGTCGGTAACTCCTGTTTCTGCAGGGATCGTCCCCGTTACCGCGCTCTGAAGCGGTGATTTCTGACTGATGATGCTGGCACAGCTACAGAAGAAGAATTACACTAATCCAATCTGGATGTCAGCGACACATGTAAGGCTCTCCTCGGATTTCCACGGGTCAAGCAGGATTTAAGACCTGCGCCGTTAATAAGGCAGAAAGACAGCGCTCCAGGACTTCCCAGAGAGACTTTGCCCAAAACGGCTCGGGAGGGCACAGCGGGTTACGCTGCTTTGTCCTGCAACGGGAGCTCCGGGAAATAACTCGTACAGATGGGGCTGCCAACAGCCAAACTGCTTTAGAAGATAAAGCTCATCTTGTTCTAAACATTTGCAAAACAATAATTTTAATAGACGGTCTCTGCAGGTCCAGCTCCGCTAAGTCTCACTGGGACCGGTAATGTTTAATGCTTTTAATTTTTTATAAAGATGAATGATGATGTGACGATGTTGGCGCAGATCTCTGGGGTTTGGTTGGTTGCAGGTCCAAATTGGAAATCCAAATTTAAAAACCAAATTACACCTTCAGTTATGAGATTCCCTAAAGCAGCTGCAAGGAACTGCTGAATTCTCTGGGTTTTCTCCAGTTAAAGCTGTCATGAGAAGAGCTTGCAAGACACCGCTTTGGCAGCTGAGAACGCTCCACAAAAGGCAGAGGTTGCCAGAATTTTGGGTTTAGGGTAATCTAATTCAACATCTTACCCAGACACTGCCAGACCTCGATCCAAAGAGCATCTTTACCGACTGCATTGCAATGAAGAAAGGAAAGGCCCTTACCCCAGTGCTTGCTTCATGGCCTGGCGTTCACCGTGCTGCCCGCAGAAATGTAAAATGGGTTGGATGCTAAGACACGCGTGTTCAAAATGAGCACAAGAGACAGGCACTAAACAAGACGGCACAACACACTGTGGTTGCCTCTGTTCTGCCAAGCTCGTGATGAGGCACCAGCCTCGCCTTTGAGCAAACAAGGTCAATAACTGTTATTAATGCTAGGATTTCTCCTAAGTTTATCGTGTATTTCATAAAGCTTGGGTTGACAGCACTTTGTTAGTATGGAAAAAGGGTTTTAATTGCACGAAAAGTATTTTCTTGACAAACAGCAAACTACTCACTCAGCTTTCTTAAATTTCCTGGTGTTTTCAGTAAACAAAGGAAATAAGTGTGCGCCTGGCCGATGTTTTTCCTCATTAGATGAAAACCTAAGCAGCCACCAATCCAGCACAGCTCATTTAGATAAAGCTAAGCCGCAAGTCATGAGGAAATGATCAAGGTTCTTCCTTTTTATGGTGCTTCTGGCTCATTAGGACATCACCTTCATGAGTGCAACTGAGTACCAGCGTGGTAAATTAATGATATTGGTGGGCAGCAAACTGCCAGGGAAAGGCTTGAATTTTAGGAATGAAATCTTATTTCCAGTTACGTAGGTTGATCATTCAAGGCAAAACTAAACTTGCTTTTAAGGCTGTATTTCTCAAACTGTTCAAAATTCTGGAGCAACTGTATCCTTTATGTATTGCAAGGACTACATTTATTGTAAAGTCTTTAGCGTTGCTTGGGACACAAAAAACCACAAGGGAAGTAAAGGAAGAACAGAGTATGAGGTTGTCCTGTTCACGTAACTTCCTCAGTGCTCCTGTTCAGTGGGCAGCAATGGCTGGGGACTTGAGGTAGATGGATTCACAGAATATATCCATAGAGAGTAGTAATAACAAATAATAATGAACCTTCACATCCATCCCGTCCCAAAGCCAGCCAGGGCCTGCTGCGTCTCATAGATCCTCAATGTGGTGTCTCCATCAGCAGGAGAGCTCCCGTCATCGAGTGCAGCCCGGTAAGCTAGGACATCATCTGCTCCCTAGTTTCTGTCTAGCCAAAATGCAGTCAAATAATTTGGCATTAGTTGAGAGAACAGGCTGACGAGCTCACCACCTCACTGAGACAGCCGTACGTGTTCACATCTGGATCACATCTGGCTGAATAAAACCATAAGCAGAGTAAGCATCTTGTCATCTGTTCTTCTGCATAGGTGTACCAGCAAACCCTCCGTCTCTGCCTAACGAGGTTATTCCCCTTGTTTAGGGAACAGTTCTATTTTAGGGCTCAGGGTGGGAAACCAGTGGCTTTAGTTACTTCTCATACAACAGCAATGAAAACCAGAAGCCTTCAAAAGCGCTCTAAGGAAACCTTTGGAGGTTTCCAGTTTTCAGTCCCCGTGTTTCCCTGCCAGCACAACTATAAGCTGTGTAATTAGGAGATTATTAAAGACCTGGAAACAGATGAGAAAAGAGGAGGCAGAAGCAGCAGATGATGTTATACCGCGTTGAAACGTAGCCAGGAATCCAACCTCAGGAATCCCATTAGCCACAACCACCTCAAAAACTGGAAATGAGTAGTTGTACCATAGCATCGCATTAAAGCAGAATTCAGTGGGCAACTTAAAACACAAAGTACACCAGAAAACCTCACTGCAGTCCAAGAGGCACAGATCTCCCTCATCAGAGGGAAACCATCCCTCAAGCTCAGCAGCAGCTGGATCAAATCCAAGCAGAAGATTATAATATTAATAAATTATGATATAATAATAATAATATATAATAATTTTCATGATCTGTTTAGAATGCATCCAGTCAGGTTTATCAGAAAGAGTCAATTTGCTTCTCACCAGGGTAGAAAAACAAAAGGTTTTGCTGGTACATCATCTTCAAATCCTAGAGGAACACATCTGGGTCCAACCTAAGCCAAGAAGTCCCTAAAACAGAGATGAGGATCATGTAGAGAATCATGAGGATCAGCATAGGGAAACTCAGAGGATGGTTTTCACCAAGCAACCAACCAAAAACACTATAGAAAATTATAAACATTATAAAAAATTCCAGGTGCAGCCTCCAAACCAACCCAACAGGGTCAAAGCAAAGAGATCCGCTGCTGTTAAAGGTACCACAGGACCCACAGCACAGAGTGGATTGGAATGGCAAGACCCTGGAAGGTTCAAAAAGCCTAGCAAGTCCAAAATCATGCAGAGACTGGGCAAAGGGCAGAGTGGGGGAGGATAAGGACGATCTGAGAGGTACGGGGGGTATTTAAAGCAGCAAGGAAGATGCACAACGCTTCTATAATGCGCTGGATGCACTCAAGTTCCAGTGCAAAGCATTAAAGAAGTTTCGTTTTCTTTATACTGCCCTAAACCACAGAAGACAGGAAGTATTAAAACAAATGCAGCAGAGGAAATAATAAAACAAGACAAATCCACATGCACACGTGCAAAGCGCCGCCAGTGAGGCTGTCCAGATGTGTCGGCACAGCTGCACATCTGCAATGCTCTGTGGGCAGAGCACGGCAGACCCAGCGAGCCCGTCGTGCTGCGCGGAACATCTGTGGGGACACGAAAGGCACAGCCGTAACTCACAGCGGCCAAAATTCACTTCTCTTTATAACCAAAGCCCAGGCAACAGGCGTGGAGAAAGGGAAAGGTAACCCCGACAAAGGCAGCTGCAGAAAGGGGAAAAGATATCCCTGCGCCAGCTCTCAGCTCGGATTTAATTGGGATGTTTTTTCTTTGCTCTCAAGCCCATTTTCACATTCTCTCCCCCTTTTTTTTGTTCTGTGTATGGCTGATTTATGCGCCTTCAGAAAGGGACTTAATCATCTGGAAAACGTCAAAGCACAGGAACTCCAGAGAAAGGGATGCACAGGCTGGACTAGTGATGGATGCTCTGCTCAGAGAGGGTCTGACCATGCGACTTCTGCCAAGAGAAGTCGTTCCACAGAAAGTTACTGACTTTAATGGCATTTGTGAGAGTAGATTTGTCAAGGCCCACGATGACATTTCCACTCGTTTTCAGTCTGAGTGAAAGCACCGCTTTTCCAGGAAAATGAGGCTTCAAACCAGCCTCAGTCCACACAGGAAAAGACACGTCTTGCTCTACTGTAAAGCAAAACACGTTTTCCAGTGTCAGAATTTGAGTTATTTCCATTATTTGACCCAGAATCAGCTTTTTGAAAAGCAGAGATCGGGGTACCCAAGTGCATGGCAGGACCTCAGTGAAGCTCAACAGAAAATCCATCATTACTGAGAGTAACAGCTTAGACAGCTGCTCAGCTTGTTTATATTGTATAAATTATATATGACTAAATATATTTAAAAATATATAATGCTCCTCAGCATTTCTATTAATGATGAGAGTATCAGAAATTGTGTATTAGACCATGTGAACCAGTTAAATGAACAGAGCAGAATCTCTGCCCGATGTTCCACGGATCTGACCCAAAGCGCACTGCTGCGCCTCTGCTCAGGTTCTGTGGAGATGGCACACTCCTCTGTATCGTGGGCATTTGCAACCAAAACCTCCCCAAGCCGCTGTAATCCTCAGAGCTCAACCAGTGACACCGACAGAGAAACCATATGCAACACAAGCATTAACTCGGCCAGGTTTCCAGGCATATTTTGAGTAGAAACCAGCTCCGTGGCCACAGGTAATGAAAGCAAATTAGGGAAAAACCCTACAGATCCATTCAGTGTATCAAAGGGGTTGTAGCTACACCCATCCTTTGGATAAACAGGGTCCTCCTGGGCTGCCACTCACCATCAGAATTACGATAATGCTCAACTTTAGCACCACGGGATTTGCCTTTTAAGTGGCTTAGAAACAAACCCTCTTCTCAGCAGGGACTTTGCAAAGGGAGCTCCAATGCTGACCATCAGCACAAACCATTCCCATTTCCACTTCATCCTTCATAACTCTGCTCAGGAAACAGCCCCAGCTTCACTTCAACTCACAGGTTACGCGTTTGACACAGCTTATTTAGAAAAACCACAGATGCTCATATAACATAGACACCCCTGTCCAATAAACGAACCACGACACAGCAATGCCAAGAACATTAACCACTTCAATGCCATGAAAAGGCACTGATGAAGGGACTTCCAGCAACACTGACTTCCACAAACAAACAATATCTCTATTGTAAATTAAGCACCAGAAGGTAAAAGGCCAACCACTTCAATGCCATGAAAAGGCACTGATGATGGGTCTTCCAACTTCACTGACTTCCACAAACAAACAATATTTCTATTGTAAATTAAGCACCAGAAGCTAAAAGGCCGGTGTCCGATATGGGATGGAGTCTCCATTTGCTCATGCCCAGAAGACTGGGGCAGGCAGTATATATATATAAAAATCATACCCTAAGTTACCCCAAAACACACCAAAGGACACCAAGCCAAGTAAATTCACCTCAGGTGGTGGTGAGCAGTGGATGCCATGGGAAGAGCACTAGAACAGAATAAATCTGTAGTCAAAATGCTCCAACTTTACTTCACTGCTTCGTGAACCAGAGGTCTCTTCTGCTTTAACCGTTCTTATTGGGTATTTTCCACACTAATCCAGAATGGGCACTGCTGTTTACCAGATCTTTGCCCTCGATTATCATTAAAGTGTTGCTAATTATTGTTATTTTGGTGTGTTTCATGAGTTGGGAGGTTATTTTTTCAGTAATACCTCCTGCAGAGATGTTTCTGGCACCGGTGCCCTAGTATTTTACACAGAAAAAGCATTTCAGCAAAAGCTTAAGGACACAAAAATAGAAGCACAGAAACCAGAAAATAAGTGGTGTAAACCTTCATGTATGAAGGGGAGGAAGGAGACATGCAATGGTTTGGAGGATCTCTCAACAGCTCTGACTTGGTCAGACCAAGCCTTATCGGGAAATCTTCATTAAAAACCACAGGATCCAAGGTTTCATTGCCTTTCTCCAGCAAAAAGCTTTCATTGGAAACAGACCTGGAAATTACAACTCGGAGAAAAACAAAGCTGTGTTTTGGGCAGGGTTTGAGAGTGGGGAGGACCTGAGATGAGCCCAGGAGGGTGAATATGTGAAAAGCAGAGTTACCCCAAAGGACGCTGCACTCCCTCAGTTCCCGCTCGCCTCTGCCTCTTCTCCAGGAAATTCTGTCATTTGCCCCTGGTTTAATTATCCCCGTAACCGAATTAGTTCGTCAGTGTGCAGGGGACATAAATAACACCGGTCATGGGCGATAAAGCCTTGCAAATCTTCCATTGTACTGCTCCAGCTCCCTGCCATCCCTCCTAATTTTTAATTGAATGTTGCCATTAAGTGGCTCCCTTTAATGCGCAGCCAGAGCGGTTTCTTCAGCACGCAAACTCCTGTACTCCCACAACGAGCACCGCCGACGCGACACTCCTAATTCTAATTATCGCGGATTATTCTGTAACAGCCATTAGAACCGGCGGATTTCAATATTCAATTAAGAAGCGGGCCGAGAGCCTCGGCAAACACACCAAAGGTGTTCTCAAACATTAAAAAGCCGCTGCCAGAGGAAGCCAGCGCGGCTTCCAAAGCCGCTTTCCCAAAACTGCTGCTGGCGATAGCAGGATAAGCCGATGTAATCCCGGGTCTGGGAGCGGGGATACCGCATCCTTGGCACTGCTGCAGGCGGGACCAGGAGACTTTTCCCCCCTCCATGTCCCCCTGTTTAAGCCCCTTTCCAGCCCAGTGGAGTGGGCAATGCCAGCGGTTGCTGCCACCAAGCAGATGGCGACTGCTGGAAGCCAGCGACACCGATCGCCCTCGCTGGATCTTTATTGGGAGCGCCCGCCCGTGTGAATAAATGCCTTCGGACGGACTAATTAAAAGGGCTCTCTTCATTAGCGAGGACCATCTGTCAGGCTGGTGGAGCTGCATACAGGTGGATGTGCCTAGGTGGGGAGCGGCAAAAGAGCATCCCCGGGCTCGTAAAGCCATTGAGTCCCAGGAACAGCTAATGAGGGTTCACACTGTGTCCACCAAGAGGTGTTTACCCCTTTTCCCCTCCATTAGCTGGATATGGGAGGTGTTGAGCACCGGAGCCCAAAAGCAGCTTGGACCCCCTGACCAAGTGTGCCAAGTATTCCTGGATGTGTCACAAGTGTCTGTACCTCCCCATCATTGTCCTGGCGTTTCCATCCAGCAGGAAAAGGGAACAAAACAAAGACAAATGTGTTATTTCCCAAAAGCTCAGCTTGCAACAGCTCAGGAAAACTCCAAATCCTAATATTCTGTGATTCTGTGAGTATGGGATTGAAGGGAATGAGCTGGGGGCAGAGAGGATAACGGCACAAAACACCTCCAGGCTTTTGCTGGAAACCAAATCCTTGACACAGCACAGGGAAATTCGTACAAGACTCAGCATCAAAGCCCTGCGTGCAGCGATCCAGCCTTGTTTGGAACCTAAAACACAAGACACACCACAACAGCCCTGACCCCAGCACACCCAGCCCTTCTCCCTTGCTGGCTCCCTGCATCCTACAGCCACAATTTTGGGCAAAAAAGGTAAAACTCAGCCCTGGGCAGCTCCCCCTTCAAAACATCAGCATTTTCTCTTCATTTCTGCTCGCAGGAGCGGGCGCTTGCCTTGTTTATGGGAACTTCTGCTCCTTTCAGAAGTGAGTCCCCTATGACAGGGGCCCGTCTGTCTTAATTGAAGATGGTTTTATTCATGGCTTCATCAAAATTTGAGCTTTAGAAAAATAACAAGCAAGCATCTTGCGTTTCCAGGTATATCCAATGGAAAAATATGTTAACAGTTGTTTGCTATATGAGAAGTACCTGAACGGGATGGTACAGGAGCACACTGAAGCCATCTCTTCAGCTACCCCAGAGCAGAACCACGGTGCTGGTTAAGATGGTTGGAGTCAAGACTGCAAATGAACCTTCTTTAAATCAGGTTGTTTAGGAAACTGCTCCTTATCTCCGAGCTGGGATGGCAAACTCTGGTTGCCAAACATGCTAACCATACCCATTACAGTAAGATACCAGAGAGAGGCCCTCGTGGTGGTGTAGCTCTTCATCTGAAGACAACATTTGGATCTCTGGGTCTCAACCCCTCAGTGCTCACACATCTGATCCCATATTCAAAGCCATCATCTGAATCCCGTATCTTCTGGCTGCTTTAAAAAGCCAAGCTACACATTTACCCCCAGGAAGAAAAAAGCTCACACACAAACACCAAGTCGTGGCTGTTAATCACTTCTGTTAATTGCTCATGTTTCCTGTTATGGCAGCTTCTAACAAATTAGTGTTATTTAATGTTTGCCTTTCTGAGGCACCTGGAATTCTCAAGTGGGCCACAAGATTAGAAAAACCCCAGTCTAAACACATCAACACAAACTGCAGTTCTCCTGTCCTACCCTACCAAGACTCCTGTGGACGAGAGCTGGAGAGTTTCATTGCTGAAATGAGATCAAGGTCTGAAAGGGAACATTTTCAAGAACAAAATAAGTAATTTCAGGCCTCAGCATACACAAAAGGTCACCAGCAGTTTATTTTCCCCCCTTGTACATCACAGTTAAGGCACCACAGACGTGCAGGAAGCTGGCCAGCCAGCACAGAGAGCTTTGAAACCAGCAGAAAGGCCAATATGCTCCTATTTACAATATTTTGTGACCCTAACCTAATCATCGTGTTTTATTATTTCCTCATTTTATGGCTCTGCTCTTTCAACAGAGCCAGCAGCCAACATTTCTCCTCCGCTGGCCAAAGGAGCAGCCGAGCCTCTGCATCGCAGCCAGCGCCGCTTGCGGAGCCACGGCAGCCAATGGGAGGTTGGGAAATGCAAAATTCGGATGGGGTTTGGGTACCTATGGTGTGTTTTTTGTATGGACTTAATGCATTCTGCAACCTGATTGGAAATTATTGGAGCAAAGTTGGATTTAAATTAGGGCAGCTGGTGGAAATACGGAGATTTACGCCAGCTGAGAGGAGCTGGGTGGGTTTTAATGCTGCATCCTCTTGGTTTTGTGCAGGAACAAGCAGGCGAGAATTCGAGCCCAAAGAAAGCAAAACAGCATCATGAGATTCCAAGGCCAAATGGAAGCTGGAATTAGAAACTTCCCATTTAAACACCTTCACAGAACAGAGATTATCTGAATTTCCCCTACATATTCAGCTCAAATGGAGCCAGATGCATAAGCCAGAGAGAACGGTGAAGTAGTAAAAAAAGGGATTTCAGGCTTTTTCTAGAAGAATCTGAAGTAGATTTTGGAGAACCTGAAGCAATGAGGATGTACATAAAGCAGAAAGATGCTTCAGCAACCCAAAATTTAGTCAATTGATTTAAATGCATATTCTTACTATGCAAACAGACACAGTTAACCTTACAATCCACGACAGACTAAATATGGGGAGGGAATAGCAACGAGGAGAGATCAATACTGCAATTTCCCCTTAAAGGGAGATCCTTTTTTTCCAGTATACATCAGAAACGCCAGCCAGCACGCCCAGGTTTGCACACAAAGGGTTGTTTCCTGACAAATACCAAAGGAAATTACTGCCTAAAAAATTGATTGCCCAGGATGCTATAAAATATTTACAGCCCTCTGTCATCCTCCATCAAATAAAACCAAAGAAAAACATAATTTCACCTTTTTCCACTGCATTGCCTGCTGAGGATACTCCCTTAGAGATAAGATTTCCCGTTTTCTCTAAGTATCATCTCCCCTTTGGAGCTCATGGAAGAATACGAACAGGAGCTATTAGGCCACAGAGTTAATTTTCCCTCACCTGTCATTGTGGGTTCATAAAGGAAATATTACAAAAGACAAGTAGTTGAACATCCTCATCCTCACCTCTGGAAAGAATAAGTCCAAATTCAGGGGATGTATCCCTACAGGAGCCATGGGTTGGTTTTGCGTTGAGAGGAATTTTGGGAACAGCACCATTAGGAGGGTTATTTGTATCCTGAACCTTTACTGCCTCTCTATTAAGATGCACCTCCATGCAGAAACATGGATTTTTAGCAGCCTCTGACCACGACAAGCGTGGGAAGCTCTTGTGCAGCAGCAACTAATGAGGTTTTTAGCAGGTATCTGCATCGGCCATTCCCAGCCCAAAAAGGAAGCCAAATATCCCTTCAGTCAATCAGGGAAAGGTAGAAATGGGATGATACTGGAGATCTAGAGCATCTACGTCATACTCCTAGAAGGTGATTAAAATAAAACCCAAGTTCAGAGTCAAGATCTGCAGACATTCTTCCACTTATATGAAAAATGTCAGTGCACTTTAATTAAAGCATTGGCATGAAGCTCTGCAAAGTTAAAATTAAATCTTATGCTTTGAATCCCAGCTTTATCCTCAATCTAAGATGAACTCCAGTCTCCTGGATTGCACAGCTAAGAGTATAGGTTAAAATCTACCCTACAAGTTACTATCTGCACATAGGATCATAGAGTCATTGAGATTGGGAGAGACCTCCAAGATCACCCAGTCCAACATCAACCCAACCCCACCATGGCCATAAACCACGTCCCCAAGTGCCACATCCACACGGTTTGTGAACCCCTCCAGGGATGGGGACTCCACCACTGCCCTGGGCAGTCCATTAAAAACAGAAAACATAGGAGGGGATTAAGGTGTACAGCTAAGGTGGAGCAACAAACTGAGGAAAGAGACATTTAGAATAGAAGTTAAATAGGAATGTGAGATATTTAGAGTAACCAACCATGCATGAAGCACCACAGCTTGTCATCATCACCCAACAGAGGCTGGCAGTGGGGACAAGGGCCTGGGAACAGACATGACTCGCACACCAGCTAATGCCCGCTGTAATAGCATCTAAAACCACCAGCAACAGCAGAAACACAACAAAGCAAGGAGAACGGCTCAGATAAATACACCATTACAACGCGTGCACAGTTGTTTTATTACACACAGGCCGGTAGAGTAGAGATTGGGCTCACTTCTACAGCCGGGCAGTGTGGGCGTCCGCAGAAGCTGCACAGGCCGTGGAGAGCCCTGTACACGGGAAAACTGGACAAACCCTGCCCTTGGACAGATGATGCTCATGGATAAAGGCAGAAGGGTATTTTCCACATGTCAGGGGAGAAAAAGGTGTTATAAAATCTTCCGTTTCTTGATTACACGCACCCATAAACGCCAGCTTGTTTTCATTAAAAGGCAGGGACATCATCATCTAACAAGGTTTAAAAAAACTGCTTATGGGAGAACTTCCATTTACTCCTCTAATTCACCGCTTACAGCATCACACGCTCCCCCACACCACGTGTGGTTTGTCGGCACCGCCATCTGGGGCTCCCGGGGTGTTTTATAAGTCCCACACGCATTAAAATGACGGGGGAGACGATGCAGTGCCCACCTCAGTCACCCAGCACAGGCCGATTGCACCCCATTTGCTTCCACGGTGCCGCGGTCATCACCTCCCAGCAATTTTGTCTGCAATGGTTCCTCCGCAGCAGAACAAAAGGTAAGTTTTCCCATGTCTTAAGGAGGCTGTTGCTGCCTGGCTGTATCTGTTGTGCACTGTACAATGTCACTGATCATCATTTCCTACTCTAATGGTCTTCATTACACCAGCCTGCTTCAGGCCATCAGTCACCATTGATGCTTCCCTTTAGCTCAGATTTTATACACTTTTTCCCCCCCTTTACTCGTTTTTTTCTCCTTCAAACAACAGTTTTGGAGGTTTGACAGTGGTAACAAACGTGAAGAGCTTCATTTTATGGTATCATTCTGCGCTCACGCTACTCAGAAGCGACTTTGATATAAATAATAGAAGCAGACACAAGTCACAATGACTAGCTAATTGTTTTAAATCTCTTTTAAAAATAAAATTAAAAATAAGACAATCTTCACAAATCAACCGAAGGCGACAAGCCAGGCCTTCTGCAGCTGGTGCAATAAGTGTATTATCATCCACCTTCAAACAAAGAGGACCTCCCTACGAGTTTGCTTCCTGGCTGTTGGAAGCACATTAGAAATGCCATCATTGGTCACAGGAATTTGGGATTTTTGAGTGGTTGAACAACTTTTTCTAACTTCTTCTCAAAAGGCTAAACCAAGAATCTCAGGTACGAGCTTGAGATAAGATGACTGGGCTGTAGAATTAACATCAAATACCAATAGTCAAGATGAAAGCTGAAGCTGGAAACACCAGTGCTTCCTTGTAAGAGTGAAAACGGAGCCCATGCTCCCATTTCCACAGTGAAAGGACTCTGGAGGTGCAATCAGGAGTCAAATCTTCAAGTATTAACTCCCACCCTACCCTTCGTTTCGGGCATTCACTTAGGTGCACACAGCAAGTACAAAGCAAGGTCACAAAACACCCAACCCCAGCAGTCAAAGAAACCATCGCCACCAACCATGGGAGCAAAGTCCTGCCTTGTCCCCAGCCTCAACCCATGCACAGCTGGGTTAACCATCACATTATACCTGTTTTGGTTATCTCCGAGTGAAGCTGTAGCCCATCAGCCTGTAACAACACCCTAAATCCATGATATCCTACACCATCGATACCTTCTTGGCCATAAATGCTCCCTTTGGCTGCCAAGAGGCCCAACTACTCACCTACTCACCACTTGCAACCCTACTCAGGGACTGAAACCCCTGCCGAGTCTGTATTTCTTCATTACGTTTTTTTAAATAGAAAAACAAGGACAGAGAGATCCAAAAGCACACATACATTTGGATAATGTTAAATACAACTATTAAAGTTGTTAAAAGCTGTTAAAAACAACCACTAAAGCAACAGGAGGCAGGAAGTTACGAGCTCAGGGTGCTACTTGGCTCCCTGCTGCTCGCTCACCCTGGGACACTTTTAGTCTCACATGCATCATATCCTCCCAAGGTGCCAGAAACCCTTGGTTTCCTCGTTATTTACACCCACTCCTTGTCCACCCTCAAATACCAAAATGGAGAGGAATTTAAAAAAAAACACAGGAAAATTCCACTGGTTGAAACTGGGGCTTGTAGTTCTTTGGCAACATCTTAATCCCCATTTCTAAAAGTCACGGATGTGTTAACATTGCTTTCATATGAAAAGGTAAAATAAGCCACAAATGCTTTAATTTGTTGACAGATTAAATGGAAATCCAGGTATAGTAAGATAAGTAGACTGAGTATCTCTGCTCTATCACCAAAGACGCAGCCGAGTTAACTAACTTTAACCAAAAGTGGTCAAAGAAAGGCTTGATTTGTGCCAAAAATCTTCTTGCATGAAAGAAATGCATCTGGATGACCGATTTCTCCACAAGAGAAATATTCTGGATGTGCTTTGCAAGCTCCATCTGACGTACGCTGCGTGTTCACCTTGGTAAAAACACAAGATCAAAAGAGCATCGCCAAGGGGTGTAATTTTCTCCTCCTTTGTCACATCCCCAGATGTTAAGTACACGTTCCTTGCCAGTAATCTCCACACAAAAGGATGAAATGAACAGCAGCGAACTTCAGTCTATTAAATGTCACCCCAAAACAGGTAATTACCGTACGAACATTAAACTGATGCGCTCCTCTCCTTACGAGCTCCCTTTTTACTACTCCAGATATTACCAGATCTTAATTGGTGTTGAAGTGAAATCTCTGGGAGCTGCAATTCAAAGACCTCCAAAACTTCACCTTCTAAACAGCACTGATAAAACTCTGCTTAGGAAAAAAATAGACTTAAAAGATAATCACTAAGCATATGTACATGGAGCCAGAATTGCACGCAGGGTTTTGGATTCATGTCTATGCGTGTCACCTACACAAGTCACTTCTCAGCCATAATTGCTGGTCTGGTACGCTATGGGAAGGTTTTCTGCACCCATCCGTGTCCTTACCCATGAGGAAATGCAGGTACGAGAGCATCGGGACCATGCAGAGCATTGGGAAATAGGGTTTCAGCAACAGGCATCGGCCGAGCCGCTCCAAATCAAACTGCAGCCACACTCAGATTGCACGTGAATCTTGCACTGGGTTCCTTCACTGAGAAGAGAGGAAAGCCATGCATTTTGGGTTTTTACAAACACTTACCTCTACAATTTGGAGACAACCCGATTTAGCTTTGTTCCAAACAAATACTTAAGAGGGGAACCCTTTTCTCCCATAGATCCTTCACCAGCTCTTTCCTAAAATGCAGAAAAGGGAGAGAAAGCCCAAGGAGCTGACAGGGGCCATGGGAATGGCCACATTCACATTACATCAGGGGCATAACAGAAGTCTTAAAATCGGGTATCATCAGGAAATCAGTCCCGACAGGCCATGAAACCATGGTACGTCACCTTATTTTAATTCATGATGTCCCAGCCGGTTTTGTTCCTGTAGGGACCGACACAAAGCCCTTGTTTCTGTTTATATGGTATTTAATAAAGGGTACATATTAAACACATTGACGCAGAGAGGCTGAGCAAACCCTGGCATGTCTGAGGATGATCTACACTAATTATTAAATACTCATCTGCATCTTCAAACGCACAGCAGCTGATGGCTACCACGAATAAAGGACGTTTTGTTTTTCCAAAGGAGTTGAAGAATCTGAGAAGTTACTTCAAAAGGAAGCAAGTGTCTGAAAACCCACATATGTGCATAAACGCTGCGGGATTTTAAGGTCATGTCATATTCTTGATCAGTAATCTCCATGTCAACATGGAGAAGTCGCACGTGAAAATACAATACCATCTTTCTAAAAGTCTCTAATAAATCTCACGTCCTCCACGGGCTCAGCATTTTCTTTGATGCTCGGCACTCAAAAGCTTGTAAAATCACTCTCCCAAGCCCCCATCTTTGTGCTTTACAAATACTACTTAACAGTGCCCATGAGCACCAGCGCTCACCATGAGAAATGTGTTTCCTTGCTTCCTCACTGCACATTCCCACCTAGGAAACATCAGCCCCAAAACTGGGGAACAGTGGGAAGAAGGCACATGGCAAAGCCACAGCTCTCCAAAAGCTTTCAGCACAGACACCAGTTTTCATGTTTCTTTCCAACCTGAGAGCTGTTTTCTCTGTTTGAGTCAAAATCTGAGTCTCATCCAGTGCTGCAGCAGACCCAGCACAGCCCCGATGCTCTGAGCCACCAGCCCTGGCAGCGGCCACTGACCCCTCCATGGCCCTGATCTCTGCCAGGGCAGCAGGGAAACAGAGAAACAAACAAACAAAAACCAAATTACCCAAACAAACAAAAATTACAAATCACAGAATCCCAGAATATGAGGAGTCGGAAGGGACCTGGAAAGCTCCCCCAGTGCAACCCCCCCAAAGCAGGATCACCAGAGCAGTCACACAGGAACACGGCCAGGGCTTTGGGTGTCTCCACACAAGGAGACTCCACAACCTCTCTGGGCAGCCTGGGCCATGCTCCAGAACCCTCACACTCACAACGTTTGACCTCATCTTCAGCTTGAGCCTCCTGTGCTCCAGCTTGGGACCATTGCCCCTTGTCCTGGCATTGGCCATCCCAGAGCAGAGCCTGGCTCCTTCCTCCTGACACTGCCCTTTCCCAATGGATCCCCAGGAATGAGGGCACCCCTCAGTCTCCTCTGCTCCAAGCTCAAGAGCCCCAGCTCCCTCAGCCGCTCCTCAGCAGGAGATGCTCCACTCCCTCCATCACTTTGTGGCCCTGCTGGACTCTTTCAAGCAGTTCCTGTCCTTCTGGAGCTGAGGGCCCAGCACTGGACCCAAGATTGCAGCTGTGGTGTGAGCAGGAGACCCAAACAAAACACAAATTTCCCAAACAAACAAAATACAAATTACTCAACCAACCAACCAAAAATCCCAAACCAAACAAATATAACACCAAATAAACCAGGGCAGCAGCCTGCTCATGAGGGTTTCGTTGTTCACTCCCCAAAGCGTTCAGCACCTCAGCATTTATTGGTCTGGACATCCACTGCTGTCGCTGTGCTAGATTGATGGAGAGCTGGGATTGCTGATTTACACCCACAGCAGAATTAAAGGAAATCAAGCAACACAACGTACAATTAAACAACTCGTATGGGTAGAGGTGTCTCCCCTTACCTCCCACCTGCTACCATAATTCTCTCCAAACTCCCCATAGGTTCCTGGGCCCAAATTCCTCTCCATCTGCTCAAACTGTTTGGAAACCAATGTTGGACCAACACCAATCCCATGGTCCAAACCACAGCTGCTCCCCATGATCCAAACCACAGCCTATGGACCTGTTCATCCCAGAGGACACCTTGCCAGCTCCAATGCTTGATTCTGCCCAAGGAGAGCAGAAGCACCAGCAATAAAAAAGGTCACAATTTACATGCTGAAGTAGTTTTTTGCAAGAGTTAACACTGATAGAAAATAAATTCCTCTCTCCAGGATGCTGGCAAGGAAAGTCACTCCCTCTACCAACAGGTTGGCAAGGAAAATCGGTTTGTTTGGGTTTTTTCCCCACCTCACAGCAGTGCTTTCATATTGGAAATATTCCCCGCATCAGTTTGCTGGCCTGGCTCACACAGCCCAGAGCATCCTAGAGCTGACAGGTTTTATTTGCCTAACAGCAACACTGAATCTTTCAACACCAAGTCCATTAACCAAGTCATTAGTAATTATTACTTTCAATACCTGTATTTTCATCTCCCTCACCAGCACCTCCGTGCAGAGATTTTTAGGTATACGAGCTGTTCTACTGTGAGGTTAAGAGAACATCAGTTTTACTTTGTGTCTGTGCAGAGATCATTCATGTACAGGGTCTGTCACTGACGCGCTGCCTGTTCAGATCAACTTTCTTCTCCAATCCTTAATTTTGAAGCAAGAACGTTCTCAGTTTTGCTATTAATATTTTGTGACCCACTAGACTGATGGAAAAGCCACCTCACATCGCTCTTTAAATACAGGAGGATTTCAGGAACTCTCTCTCGCACTCCTCAGCCATCGCCTGGCACAACAGGCTCAGCTCCTGGTTTGCAGTATGGACTTTGCACCACTGGAAAAGTCATAGAAGAAGAGGGAATAGCCTACAACTTTTCCAGAAATAGCAATTTTTTCAGCTCCAGAAGCTCCCTATCCACATCATCACATCCCTAAGTGTGCTGTACACCACTTCTCAGCGGGGTTCACGGGATGAGGGTCACCAACACCTCCATGGCATTTCACCAGGAGCAGGTTTAGGACACGGACACGGGGCCGTATTGACCCGTACCTGGTTTTGCAGCCCTGGCTTCAGGCAGGACAAGGCCATGGTGGTCCCTTCCCACCCAGGGTCTCACAGTTACTCTATAAAGATGAAAGCAAATTTCCCAGACAACAAGGAGCTGGCTCCTGCAAAGTTGGTGCTCTGCACCCTTCATATTAGGGAAATTGCAGATTTGTCCTCATTATGAGGAATAAACTGATTAGCAGATGCCTATCCATTTTCCCCCCCCTCTGTCAACTCTACTGTAATATAAATGGAAATCTTACTTCAATGAGCATTCAAAGAGCTCTCAGAAAAATCAAAATTCCTGTACATTAAGTGTATTTTTTTTGCAAATGAAGTAAATTAATCTTTTTTTAAAGTAACTTCATTTTTACATTTGACTGATAGCACGCAACGTGATTAAAATACATTGATCTGCAAGCTTCAAACAGACGATTGAAAATTAACCTAAGACATTAGACCCCCTCAGCTGGGTTTTACCCACTGAGTGGATACTCTTCGGGCTGTGTAAGTGCTATTTGTTGTCTTTATTTTGGCTCAGTATCTTTCTCAACACGGCAAAGCACACGAGGGTGTTAAAGGGCAAAACCTTTAGCAAGAAATATCTCACTTGCAGCTTGCCACGCACTCTTCGGGGTCAAAAAGCCTGAAGTGTTTGCCTGGACTTTGGCTTCACATTTATGCAGAATTTTGGAGTCAGTTTTCTATTGAGGAAAATGGATTTTGTAAGGACTACAGCACTATTTCATGGGAACAAAGTGACGAGACTTTGTCATAGGATTTACGCTGGTGTGTGGTGATCAAGGCCTTCAAGGATCTTGAGATAACCAGGGGCAAAGGCTGGGGAAGCAGAAAGCCAGTAATTCCCCCCAAGCTGACCAATTAGCACTATCCCATACCATAAACATCACATTCGCTATAAACTGGGGAATTTCCTGGGGTTGACCCTTCTGCTTCCCTCTTCCATGGCTGACATCTCCAGAGGGACCATCCTACCCGAGGTCTACTCCCCACAGTATTGGCTGAGTATAACTCTGTGCATTTTATATTAATACTGTCATTAGTTTCATCATCATTATTATTATTTTATTAAATCTATTTCTATTTCAACCCACAGGTCTCCTTTCCTTTGTCAGCCCCTCTCCCCAGGGAGAGATGGAGGGGTGTTGGATCAGCTGCATAAACCACAACGATACGCCATTTTCACCTCCCACCATTTCGCTGCCTGCTCTATTTTGGTTATAGAGACTTATCTGGGGCTGCTCACAGCGGCCTTGGTGTCAAGGATCTTCCCAAGCTCAGCATGGTGTGAAAACAAACAAATCCAGAAGGGATTTACAGGACTGCAAAAATACAGGAGAGAGCTTTACATCCTCTGTAAGCTGCAGTTCAGGAGTCACTGCAAAAAGGACAAAATCACCCCTACATTGGTGCCCTTCAGCAGATGTGACTTTAATAACAACATGATCCAGCCTCCATATACAGCTATACAAAAAACCACAATTCATTATATTGCTATCATGCTCTCACATAATTTGTGACTTCTTGATCCCCACCTATCACACATCCAAAGAATTGCCATCAGCAAAGGCATTCCCCCAGACCCAGGAAGATGAGGGAAAGCACTATATGGTTACAGTGGTACAGTAAAACACCAGGCTCCAACACACCACCAAGCAAAATATATGAAGAACTAAAGTGTTGTAGTAGCAAACACTAATCCAGACCAGACAGGAGATGGGTGGAGCAATGCACAGGGTCAAGTGCTTACCTCCCCCTGGGAATACACCTCCAGTCAATAAGCACTTACACATATGTGTAGCCCTAAAATGATAAGTGTTTTCCTGAACAACAGCTTAAAGAGGAAATACAGTATTCTCTTGTGTTTTTGTAGTTTATTTCAGAAGAAGGTCCCTAGCTTGAAATAATACTTCTTGTGTTGTAACTATTGACTCATGACTTGAGCTTCCTGCCATAGAGAGTTTCCCCAAAAAACACCTGGAAATGATGAAATAAGGATTGGACTTCCAGTGTCACACTAAGAGCATCAATTATCTGTGTCCTAGACAATGGATGATAAATTTTTACCTTAAAAATATAAGATATTAAAAACAGACAAGACCTAGAGCCATCGTCCTGACCCAAGGAACTGGACATGAAGCCTTCATGGTCTCTGAAGGAAAGGAGAGGACCACAGGGCCTCCTGGTTCCCCTCTCATTCTCAGTATATTCCTGGTGCAACTTTTTTTGATTCCCTGGGTGGTAAAGACTTTTATAGCCCAGAGATTGAATTTTTACTGTGTGAAACGAATTCAACTGAACACAGCAACCCCACAGTGGAGTCCCCAGACCTCTTAAAAGAGATTCTCTCTTTAAAAGAGATTATCTGCTGTAGGGGCTCGTCTTAATCAGCTTGATGCTCTGATAAATCGGCTCCCATTTCCTAGCACGGGGAGAAAAGGAGCAACTGAGTTGATGCTTGTTTGAAACAGAACATTTTTGGGAGCAAAGCTGTTTATGTATGTAAATGCCAGAAAGCCTCTAATTTAGAAACACAGACAATTCATTTCTATTTCAACTCTGTAAGTCTGTTTGTCTAACCCTGGGATATTTTGAGGGATTTTATGTTAGCCCATGTGCATCTCATTCCACTTGCCTGCACAGCAAAATTTACTTGAGTACACAAAACATATAGCAACTTGTTGGGCTGAGTAATGGTAATAATCCATCTAATCACAGTCAATTCAGCTGCTGGTTGCTTATGGGCATCTTTTACACATTAATTTAAAGACTGAATAAGCAAGATCAGAGCAGCTATTTAACAAAAGCATGCTCATAAAGCTACCTCTAAGCACCCAACACTCATTTGCAGAGGCTTGTGATCTGGCAGCATGCTTTTAAAATAAGTTTACCAGCTTTAACCTTTCTGCCTCTCATTAGAAAAAAAACACTCTCAAGTCGTTGTAATATTACTTCATTTGTTACTAAACAGACATTTCTGGTCACTAATTTAGACCCTGAGGAAAAGGACACAGATACAAATATGATGAAGTGGGGGGAGTTTGGATTTTTTTGTTTATTTCACATAGCGTTTTTATTGCATCCATTTCCCAGTCTCAACTTGCCTGACTTTCAGTGAGTTACAGTCAAAGTTACCCCAGTGAGGTGACGGGCAGCACAAGAGGTGTAGGTGGCGCAACCAATTTCTTCTTTAAGAATTATTTCTTAAATACGTTTGAGCAGGGACACCATGTGCTCCAACTGGCTGAGATTTTGGGCCATGATGGCTTCCCCCATCATTTCCAGCTGCCTCAGGGCTGGCAGCAGCGGGGACCAGCATGGAGCAGGTCATGGGCTACTCCCAGAGGGATCACGGCCTACTCCCAGATGGGTCACCCCTGCTAAAACCTGGTGACTCATGTCCCTGACACTGTCACATCAGGGAAATAAAGTAGCCCACTATCTTGTGGCTTCAAGGACGTGAAAGAACTAAGGGCAAAATGCCCCAGATTGGGTGGACATCCCCCCCTGGAAGAAGTTCTCCCTGGTCAGGGTGTCAGGATGAGGTGTTGCAACCACACAGCTCAAAAGCCTGACTCCAGCCCGCTGCCCAAACTTGTTCCAGCACATGGCAGTGTAAACAGGAGACAGTCACTCGGACCATGACTCAAAGATGGGTTGGGATATCTCTGTATCACCCTTGAGTGTGCTGCTGGAGTAGCTACACCTCAACCACACCACCAGGTCATCACAGGGACA
>NW_010189128.1:0-7881 GCF_000695765.1 Mesitornis unicolor | reverse complement strand
TTGTCCTTATTTTGCAATCGCCCTCGAATTAGGCAACCGCCTAGGACAGCACACAAAACAATAAGACAGGCGCCGAGGGCGGTGCACGTGGCCCAGCACTGTTCTATAGCCTCCGCAACCGCTACAGCGCTGGACCCACTCTCCTTTGCCCATTGCATATCTGGGGTAAAGAAGGGACAGCCATATTTCTGTAATAATTCCTCTATTAACATCCTGCCAACTACGCCAATTAAAATGTCACGGAATTGCACCAAAATGGCTACACGCACACAGATAACTCAAACAAGCTTTAATCTGCAATTGAAATGAAGCAGACAAAACTTCATTCACCAAGACAACAAATACAGGTTCGATATGCTGGTTGGGAATATTATCAGACACAGCTGAGTTAAGAATTCTTAAGTTTTGGCCAAATGATCCAAAATGTGCACTCGCTCACTCACCAAAAAGGGAGGGCTCTCAATATCGAGAAGTTACCTTAAGCGGTATCCCAACTCAAGGGGAGAGTTCCCGACTGCAGACCCGCTGCTCCGAGGAGGACCGACTCAAATGAGTCCTCCAGCGGGGCCCCATTTATACCCTGGTCAAACCTGATCTGTGGTCAATCCATGGTCGTGTCAGCCCCTATTGGCTGAGGACCCCAACTTTCCCGCCTTTGACCCCCACTGTGTGGACCAGACATGAGCTGTGAGGGGGGAGGCAGTCCTGGCACCACCAGGGCCAGAAACTTTAGTACTGTCTTTGTTGGGTCTTTGTCAGGTCTTTAGTAGGGTGGGTGCATCTGCCACACTGCCCTACTCTGCCTAAACAGCCAACTGTAGCCTAAATCTCAAATTATGGAAATGCATAGGAACTTGGTTCATATGAGAAGGAGAGTGTGTCCCTGAAGTGCTCACACTGACTGCAAAGCTTTCAACCAACATCAAGACCTACACATAAGGCTAGGGGCTTTATTGCCAACTCCTCATTTTCTCTGTGTTACAGTAACCAAGTGCAATTACCACAGATTCCAGCAAGGGTCTGCAGTTCACTGCATGCTTCAGTCTACAAGCCCTATCAGTGCAAAATAATAATTTTTTTTTAATCTGTAAGAATCAAACTTACCAGTTTTTTTAGGAACCCCATTACATTGCAAGTACACAGACTAAGACACATACTTAAAAGAACGAAATGGAATATGACAAGAAGGCGGTGGAAAGGGGCCAGGTATTGCCGTACTTGCCCAGCAGCAGGCAGGAATCACATCTCAGCCTGGGTCTGTGTTAGCCCAGACATTGCACAGTCACATAGAAATTATCCCTTCCCCAGAGCACTGTGGATTCAGTAACACAGAAAGCGGGAGACAGGAGACAGAAGCCGAGACTGGATCTGGGGTCATCAGACGATTGCAAGTCAGTTTAACATTTGTGGCATATTTGGTTTTTACCTAAATTAAATAAGGACTTTTGAAAACTGAAGAAATAGGTAATTTTATTTATTTAAATTGCCTTTTGTGCTGTGTTAATAGAAGTATTGCATGACATTCTCAACTGCTGCTTCCTTAGTAGCTGGAATTTTCTCGCTCTGTCAGTTTCTAGTGCTGACATTTTACTTTTTTAATCTTTGGGCTCAAGGCAAATTTTTTTCACCCTGATTTCCTTACAAATATTTGGGGCCTGCTCCTGCATTCCTTGAAGCCAGTGAAAATCCTGAATGAGCAAGGAATGCAGAACCAAACCAAGGAGTAATTTACATTTTCAATTTTACTTGCTTTGCAAGTCCCTGAAGACATATCACTGTTTATTAATACAATAAATCATTTCTAATTCACTCAGGTGAGTTAATGAGTGAGAAACCTCCTGTATATTACCAAACTGGCAAAACATAAATGATTACTATATTGTTTTCTAAAAAGCAAAGCTAATATAAGCTATTTTTCTTGTTAAGTACACCTGTATTTGATTACTTGTTACAGTGCTCTACTGCTGAATAGCAAAGCTTCTGTAGTGTGCTTGAAACCACAACAATGTGCAAAGCTGCAAGAGGTCGGTAACTTTTCAACCTTAAAAACACAGGGAGAAGCCATCATCTTGGGGTACATATAAATTGTGGAAATTACAACTGAGAGGAATGAAATCTCATTAACAGTCTTCTCTTTTTGCTCATATTTCAAATGGCTCAGTCAAGAGCAGCTATTCATCAATGCTCCAGCTTCAAGTACATGTCCATGAGAAGGTTTATCCTTGTCATGTCAGTTTTATTTACCATCTATATATGACTGTTAGTTGGTTTTGTCCCTAGCTTAAGACCCACTCAGCACAATGGACCATTATTGCTGCAGGTGCATCTGGCTGCATAAAGAGTCCACTAATTTCAGTGCAGTTACTTCTTATTTACAGTGGAATGGAGAAGAATCCCATGTAGGATGCAGGACTTACAAATCATGGTAAGAAACAGGAACAGCTGAAGCACCAGACCGGTTTTGACCACACAGTGGCAGCAGAATCAAGACACTTCTCAAAGAAGTCCTGTGACAAATGTGTCAGAGGAGCAAACTTCCACTAACTCTTGTTTGGGGAAGGAGGGAAAGTGTCCTATAAAAAATAGATAAGATGCATAACTGATAGCTGTAGGGAATATCCCAAAATTTAAGCCCTCAATTCACCATTTCTAGCTTGAGGCACATAACCTGGGAATACCTCAATTTGCTGTAATGACCCAATGTATGTTTTGATCGTGACTAAAAATAGTGCCTAAGAACAGACTCCAACACTGGCTGCCTCCTAAGAGCTTCAGAGAAAGGATGAAGAAAATAAAACAGGGTTACTTACCTCACAAACTACTGTAAATGCAGGAGGCGGCAAATTTTGTCAGCATTGTGCTGAAAGCCTTCAAGAAACGTTCTGGAGCAAATAGCTCCAATGCAGTTAATTGCACAAGGCTTTTGCAGTTTAATGGGAATTTTGCTCAGTCAACAAAAGTAAAATAATTAATAAATTAAAAAATAAGCAATAACAACAAGCACAAGTAGAAGGCTTGAACTGCTTCCCACTTGTTTGGGTAAATTGTGGACAACTGTCTCAGCGCCCAAATGTTTCTATTTATGTCAGACACAGAGTGAGACAAGCAGCCAGCTTGGAATCGCCAAGGTACAAGGTCATCCCTGTCTCACTTCTGGCTGTCGTCAGAAGAAAGATGGCACAGGACCTCCTCAGAGGCAATAGATACCATCAGAGAGCAAGTCCTCCACAATGGAGTGATATCCCCTGACAGTCTGAGGTCCCTTTCTGCAAAGTTCTTAACCCAAGGCAGCAGCACAGCTCAGCCACCATACAACAGCAAAAGTTAACGAAGCTTAGAGCCTGCAGGCCCCCTGTCCAGGCTGCAGAGCCCATACTGCACTTGTCAAAACATCTGGCGCAAAACTAACAGTATTCAAATGGAGCAAGCAAGAGGCAGCACGGGAAAACAAACACTAGATGAGATGGAGGAGCAGGGTGAGGATGAAGGAAAAAAGCTCTGTGGTCTGCAGACTCCACAAAGCCTCTCTGAGGAAATGGGCTGAACGGCAGAGGTAGAAGGGAGGAGCAAAAGAAGAGATGGGGATTTTTCATTCTTGTTATAGAGTCTTGCAGGAACTCTGCTCCAAAGCCAGCACTGCCCACCTCTGCACACCCCTGCTGAGCTGTTCTGACTCCCACCAGGATGGACTTTGGGGCTGACAGCTTGGAGGGATCAGAGGAACCTGGCCTAGGAAACTGCCTCAGAGCAGGTAACACTGTACACAAGCCAGCAGGGAACAGCACATCAGGTTCCACAGAGTGAGGAAGGAAAATTGTGGTTTCTGGAGCGTCACAGCACAAGAGAGCAAAACACTGTAAATTAATTAGCCCCCCTCCTCTAAACCAAGCACACTTCTGCAGCCAGGTGTGGGGCAGGGAGTGGTGAAGCACTGTCTAAGGGCAAAGTGAATTTATCCACAGCATTAAACAAGCTTGTCAGGGGATGAATGTGTGCAAACTCAGAGGAGCAGATCAGCGTGTATGCACCGCACACATTTTTCAGTTGGCTGTGACCATTTAACTGAACAGAGAGTCATCTGCCTTAATCATTACTATTAAATGTATTATGCATTAACCACATGAATTATTTAAATTTAAAACTATGGGTCCTGCTTTCAGTTTCTGATAGTTGGCAATAGCCTGTCTTCTGGTACTGCCAACCTGGACTCCTAAACAAGAAGTCAGATCTGGTCTCGGACTGCTTTAAACTTAATATCTTAATAGCTATGTTGTTCCCTTCATTTTATTAAGCCTTTATGGCTGATGACTTCAGTTTTTCTTCCTCACTCAAATGCCTAAAAGTTTGCTTAAAAGCAAAAACTGCTTATGAAATACCCGGACTCCAGGAGGAGGATCTTACAGAAATCCTTTCAGTACTACAAGCTGTTCTGTAAGCCATTAACCTTGGCCAGTACTCACAGTTCATGTTTGCTAGATGCAGTAGTTGTTCTTGTTTCTGTCTTCTGAGCTCTAACTAGGTATGGTACAAGAGGAAAGCTTGTGCTAGGGACACGGTACTTCACCTGAGCCCCAGGTAACTTCCCTTGTGCTCACAGGAGCAATTTGGTAGAACAGGAAGTTTAACCAAAGCCTTCTGAGTTGCAATCAGGTGCCAAAACACTGCACCATTTTCTTCTGCATTTGATTGCAACAGGGACACCTCTTAACCTCTGCACTTCTACTACCAGTGTTTGGACAAGAGCTCAGTACCCGGGACAGGCACCTTTATAGTTTTAGACACGATTGTTAAAACAAAGAGGATCAGGAAGAACTACCACTATTACAAACCCAATCTCTTGCATTCTCCTAATCATCAACCAATCTCTTGCATTCTCCTAATCCTCTCTTTCAGTCACTCTCAGGAGAGAGGCTGCTTCCTGAGCCCTTTCAAACACATTGCACCACTACTTGGTAACTAAATTGCAGGAAAAAACATGCTGAAGAAACAGTGCCTAGTGAGATTTATTGTTTTCTAAAGGGATTTTAAAGGCAATTAGGTAGAAGACACTTTGAAAAATATATCACATGCAGTCACAGAAATCTGCTCCCTAACCTAGAGAGAAGGGTTAAAGGATTAAGAGCCAGAGCACAGGACAGAGTTACTGAAGATATTTTGTGAAGGACAGATGTGCCAATTAAAGTTCAAACTAGGTGGAGGAGAAAATAGTATTGCTATTGGACAAAAACCCAATCCCTTTTTTTGGTCAAATTATGACACATTCATTAAAAGCTTTGTCCAAAACCTGCATTCAGTCTTCTGGCTAGAATATCTTAATTACAAAGAATTTTAAAAAAAATATTAAATACTGGATAACAACTATAATATTAAGGAAAAAAAATGATGACAGGTCTGAACTATGATGCTTAGATCCCAACCCCTCAAAAATTCTGGGGTTTTGGTTCCCTTGGACCTCACTCTTACAGAACTCAGAAATACCTTTTTTAAAACATTTTAAAGACATTTTAAAGGGGGCTTATAAGAAAGATGGAGACAGACTTTTTAATAGGTCCTGTAGGAACAGGACAAGGGTTAATGGTTTTAAACTAAAAGAAGGTAGATTCAGATGAGATAAGGAATTTTATTTTTTTTTTTACAATGAAGGTGGTAAAACACTGGAACGGGTTGGCCAGAGAGGTGGTAGATGCCCCATCCCTGGAAACATTCAAGATCAGGTTGGGACTTCGAGAAATCTCATCTAGTTGAACATATCCCTGCTTATTGCAAGTGTGTTGAACTAGATGACCTTCAAGGATCCCTTCCTACCCAAACCATTCTATGATTCTATGATTCTATGAATTTTTTTTCTTTAGTTTTGGCCATCTATTTAGATGGTATTTTCTGAGAATGCAGTTTCCTACTTTTGCAATTCTTTCATAAAGGGAGGAAAAAAGGGAAAATATTTGTAAAAAGAATACAGAAAATTACTTTTTAAAGTAATTAATGTGTAATGGAAACATAGACAAGTGCGATTTGAAATTACTTTCAACTTTGATGTAATTGAGAATAGATAACGTACAGAGACAAGATATGTCCAGTCACTTAATTTTATACTGTTCGTGGCCATGTGACTTTTTGAAGTTATTGGTAGATAAGCCCGATATATATATATTACATGGCCTGATAAAACTGTTATTTTTCCTCAGTGGGGAATTGTTCCCCCTAAATAAATCAGCTTTCATTCTGACAGAGTTCCAATTAATAAGATGAAATTCTATATGTGTATTGTGCACCCTTTTTGCAATTCCTTGTTTATATACTGGGGTACACTTCCAGAAGGATAAGGAACCCATTGGATTATACTCATACAAACCTGCTTGGTCATCAAGAAAGAGCTGGATGAAGGATGTAAAAAACCTGACAATAGTGATATTTATTGTATGGTTCTCAGGTCTTCATTAAAGTCAGTAAAATAACATGAGAGGTCTCAGAAGAGCTTAACAAAAAAGAAAAAAACACACACACTTCTCAGCTGTATTTTTCTTAACTATAATTACTTTTCTCTTGACTAGCAATTCTTCTTTGGCACAGTAGAATGACACATTTAGTGCTAAAGTCAAAAAGCAGCAGATATGTCAAGAAACTCTTAAATTGTCCCAAAATGATGGAAAAGCAAGAACAATAGGCAGAAACGCTTAAAAAGCTGAAAAAGTTCAAATTAAGGAGAAAAACACAAAACTCAGCACTTGTGCCTACATACTCCAAAATTGACAATATAAGTAGCAAAATCTCGAATATCAACCAGAAAAGCCAAAAAAGGTGAAAACGTTTCTTTTACAATGTGTTAAATTCAAAAATAGCAGACATGTCAAGAAACATTTAAATTGTCCCAAAAATGATGAAAAAGCAAGAACAATAAGCTTAAACGCCTAAAAAGCTGAAGAAGTTCAAATTAAGAAGAAAAACACAAATGTCAGCACTTGTGCCTAGAAACTCTTAAGCCTAAACAATATGTAGCAAAAGCCTCAATATCAGCCAGAAACGCCGAAATGCTGAAAAAGTTCCTTTTTAAGGTGATAAAGTCGATAAGCAGCAGATATGTCAAGTAACTCTTGAATTTCCAAAAATTGCTGAAAAAGCAAGAATAATAGGCAGAAACATCTAAAAAGGCGAAGAAGTCCAAAAAAAAAGAGAAAAAACATAAATCAGCACTGTATGCCTACAAACTCAGAAGTTAGCACAATGTGCAGCAAAAAATGCTTTTGGGTTTGACCCAAAAATGATGGAAAAGCAAGAATAACTGCAACAAATGCCTAAAAAAATTAAAAAGTACAAAAAAAATGAAAAAAGAGAACTCAGCACTTACAAGTACAAACTACTAGAATGAAAATATATGCAGCAAAATCACTCGAATATTAATCACATTTATAGCCATGAAAACCTTTAAGTTCTGCGCTATTTTCATCAAAGGATAGACACAAGCTCTTCTCCGGAAAAAAGATGCTAGGACTGAAGACTGTTGCTGGCTCTTGTCTTTTATATTAAGCCAATTTCTAGCCCCACAAATGTTTTGGTTCTGTAATTTCTTGCTTCCCTGGGAAGCCAACGTTTGCCACCAGGCTTTCTCTGGAACTGCCCAGAGAATGGATTCAATATGGCAAAAGCTCGACTCTAACTCACAACAGAAAGGGGTTAGGACTGAAAACTCTTGCTGAATTATTCCTTACATGCGAAGTGCTTCTATAATCAAACAAAGCTTCGAGCTCTGCCATTCAGTGTTTGGCTATCTCGTCCACGTTCGCCTCCAATTCTCGTGGCAGCTGTTAGGAGCCGTCTCTCTAATGGAAATGTTCAAGCACTTCTCTCACACCAAACATGCTAGGACTGAACATCGTTGCCGAC
>NW_010189127.1:0-4216 GCF_000695765.1 Mesitornis unicolor | reverse complement strand
TCCCTCCCAACTCCTCACATTCTGTGATTCTACAGCTTCGCTCTCCAGCTGTTGGGATAACAAGAGACAGTCCAGTTTGATGGGAAAGGTTGCCACGGGACAGTACTGAGCGCAGCTGACACGGTGCTGATGGACAGAAGAGTATGAGGATGGAGAAGTTATTGAAGCTGAACTCTATACAATGCCAAGGGATGTCCTTGGTCATGGCAGTGATCTACATGTTAGATCCATTATAGTCAATAAATAAGAGCAAATGTTTCTGGGGTGCAAATCATCTCTTCCCAAAATCAATGTCTAAACCAGGTGATTCACCTCCCAGAACTGCCTGTCTCTGCACTGACCAGGGGTGAAGACATGGATGACCAGCTAAGATGTTGATATCTTCAGTTTAGTTATCTAAAATCAGGTGAGGAAAGCCTTCCCCTTGTGATTAAGCAGGGATCATCACTCTCCAGCCAAAGCAGTGAAAGATTCTGGATTCTGAAAGGCACCAAGTGTTTCTATTCAGAGGAAAAGTTTGATATTTACTCTGCGAGTACCAACAGGATTAGCCTGAATTTACTGCAGTCCTCAAAAAGGGATTTGCAGACACCCTGTCTGTGCTGGCCAGGGCACGGGTAGGAGCTTGAAGGAGAAGGGAAGCAGCAGCACCATCTGGGCTTGGCAGAGATGCTCCTGAGATCCGTGTTCTTGGCAAATCCCAGCACCGCTGAGGACTTCCAGGATGAAGTGGCAACGGCCCAAACAGACCCACTCAGCTGCACTTGGCCCAGGGTGTGCAGGGGGGTGGAAGGGGGCCAGAAATGCTCTGGGAGTCCATGGGAGTCATCGGAGAAATCAAATCCTTCCTGGCAGCGGAGAGGGAAGAGGATGATTGCGAGTCCCGAAACACCGTGGTGGCAGGAATGTGTCTCAGTGGTACATGTCATTCTTCAGCAAGTTTGTAAAACCAGGCTGCCTGGTGGAAAGACAAGTGGTCAGCAAACAGATCTCCTTCTGGTGGTCTGTCACAGATTGGAAAATATCCCACGGTCTTGCCTGCATCTGGAGAGCACAGGTTGAAAACCACTGATGGAAAAAATAGAGCCACAGCAAGGCTCATAGACAGTAACTAGCCCTGGATATGCAATCCTAGCTGGAAAATCCACTTTGTCCACCCGTGTCCCACCTGCCAGCCTCCCTGATGCCTGAAGGCATCTCAGGGGGCTCCTGGTGCAATGGTCAGGCCACCAAATCACACTCCTGCACTGTGGACATTGTGGCGTAGGTGTCTCAATGTCAGCAAGACCCCACACCGGTGATGGCAGCAGTGACACCAAAATAAAGTAAAAATAATAAAAAATATAAGTCTGTCCCCAGATACTACACCAAAGAGGGACAAATAAGACTCCTGGGATTTTATGACACAGTCCAAGGGTGGTGACTTGGTGCAACATCTCACATCTCCGTTTGGGAATAAAACAGAGGCTCCAAACTCTGCGTCTGGGAGCCTGTTTACTGTTTGGACGCAGTAGGTATTGCACGGAGCAGCATCCAGCCAGCCTGCCAGGGAATTTATGTCAAAGTTTTGCTCATGGATAAAACATATTGTGGTAGATAATGTTCTCGCTGACAAGCCAGATGTCAAAACATGGCAGGATAATGTTACTGAAAGCCTCAGCTGCTATAAAAGGGAAGCGAAGAGACGATTGTTCCTCCGGTAGACATCAAAATTTGATGGCGTATCACTGTGAAAGGCTCGGGAATGCTCAAAATAAAACAAGGCTAAAAGTTCCCCAGCTGGGGAGTTTCATGGGAGAGGCTGCCTGCTTTTGGTATCTCTTGTGTGCATGCTCACAGCCAGGAGTTGTGCAGGGCTGTTGTGAGCTCTGCATACCCCTGGCAAGAGCTGATCGACCACAGACAGGGTTGGTCAAGACAGGGTTGCTCAGGATCAGGGCTTCTTGTCCCTCCAATAGCTCCATGCAACATATTTTAGGTAGATCCTGTTTAGCAGGAGCTGCATTGGGTCAAACACTCACCCCGTTCCTATACCCTAAGGAACGTAAGAGTGACTGCACTGTGCTAGAGCAAAGCTCTGTCTAAACCCACGTCTGACAGTGGCCCAAGGTGGTGGTTTCAGGACAACATAAGGTCTACAAAGGTCTTGGGCAGTGGAAGAAGCCCTGTCTTCACCAGGACACACCACTGTGCTCATTGACTGGAGTCACCATGGGAGAGCTCACTCAGCTCATTTCTTGTCCTGTCCTCCGGGCGACTGAATGGCCCTGAGGAAGGGTGGTGTGGGCTGTGCTCATAGGAGTTCACAGCTTAATGGCTAGGGCTTTCCCCAAAAAGCCAAGATCTGAACCCACCATGCCCTTGCCCACCAGGCCCAGAGCTGTAAGAACTGGTGTGTTTGCAGGAAGAATTAATTTCTTCTCTCTTGAGGTGTTTGAAAGCAAGACCACATTCAGCACTGTTGGCTGTAGCCAAAGAACAGTTGGTACTACATAGTCCCCCAGTAATGAGAAGCAGGGTCATTCCTGAGAAAGGGATGCTCAGGGGCCACTTTTAGTTTTGACTGAGCCTTCTACAAAAGAGGTGCATGCAACCATGTCTGCATAGCACTGAATCAGTCTAAAAACCCTGCCAGACCCCAGCTCTGCTTTATCACACACACCCCAGCACCCTCAACGTGTTCAAATTTATGAGGATTAGATGGTGAAGTTCTGCTTGGCCATGACCCCTCTGCAGCTGGAGCCTCCATCCAGCTCAATGCTCCCATCCACAGCTCAGGCAAAGGAGTCCCAAAATTTCGTTACACCTCCACAACCCCGGACCCGCAGACAGAACTGCTGTGCCAAGAGCACCAGAGAGTTGTGAATCATCAGCTAGATCATATCTTGCTGTCCTACGAAGGTTGTAAGGAAATTATTACCTTGAGGAACATAAAAATAAGAGGGTTTGAGTTGGTTGTTGGTTTTTTTCCTGAACTATTTCTTATTATTTAACTTTAACTCTTACTATTTAACCTTGCTTTTATATGCTGACTCTATGAGGGCCTAATAGGAGCAGGTCTCTCAACTTCTTTGGGCATTGACGAACAAACATAAGTACCTGTTTGCAAACCAAAGCACAAGTCAGATGGGAAGCTAACAGGAATGGGGGATATCACCTGCCTGGTTTGACAGAGAGAGCCCTTTGCTCTGTGCAAATTCAGAGGCTTGAGAAGCCCACCCCTGCTGCCCAAATTTGCTGCACAGGGTCTGATCCCCCATTGGGCCACGCTGCTTCTAGACTGGTGTCTGAATGTACTGGTCAGATGATGCTGGAAGGATAATGCTGGACAGATGGACATAAAACACAGCTGAATCTTGCCCAAAGCAACAGGCAGAAACATCTCCTGTGATAAGCAGACCTTTAAATTAGAGGAGCTCAGGTTAGACCAACACCAAGGACCAGGGTTTGCATCTGGCAGCGGGAAGGGCTGCCCAACTCCCCATCATTTTCTGTCCAGACCAACACACCAAGCACCAGTGTTAGCTTTGCCGTGACAAACACGACTCGAGAGTACCGTCCAGAGCAATCACCATCCTCTTTAGGAGCCACAAGGACCAGCAGCACCCGTTCGGATTGCTTTTGAACTTTGCTGTGTCATTTATCTGCATTCAGTGCTCTGAGCCCCATCTGTCTCACAAAGATTTCCTCTTGACATCAGCCCTGCGTGGCACTTCTTTATCAGCTTTATTGTGTCTTTTAACACATAGGCAACCTGCCACGGCTCTTCCAGGAGGCTTTGTAGCAAGAGAAAATGAAAATGCTCCTGCTCTTAACGCTTTACCTACTTCAAGAGTGATTTACGGGCGTTGCTGAATGCACGCAGTGTTCATAGAGATAAATCTCAGTCACTTACTTGTGGTTCATCTCCAGAGCACCTCTTAAGTAGAGAAGGAGGGAAAAAAAGTAAACATAAAACTAGAATAGAGATTGGCACTAAATAAGAGAGGGTTCTTCAAGTAACTCCTCCTCTGCAGGATGTCAAGACCTGCATGAGAGCCTGGAGCTGCCATCTCCCCATTTTACAGATGAGAAAGCAGAGGGAGAGGTGAAATGCTGTTCCCATTTGCTTATGAAGGAGTTAACTGATTAAAACAAAACAAAATAAAACGAAACGAAACAAAACAAATATAAAACAAATTAAAACAATAAATAATGTGATATGATATGATATGAT
>NW_010189126.1:0-291 GCF_000695765.1 Mesitornis unicolor | reverse complement strand
TCCAATCCGTGTGAGTGAACAGGCTAAAAACGTGTAAGGGGATGTAATGTGTGTAAAAAGCAAACTCAGAGGAAATCTAAGCACAGCATATATTAAAGCACTTCTAGTCAGACTGACTTGATTCCAGCTCTGAAAATGTGTCTTCTCCTTAAGATGCTGATTCAACCTTACAGTATTTGGGCATATACTTGAACCAGAGACTAAATATAACACTAAAGAAGTCAAGAGTTAAGGCACGATGGAAGGCCCCACAGGTAACACATATTCTATAATATGTTCAAGTATGTATTC
>NW_010189125.1:884-1113 GCF_000695765.1 Mesitornis unicolor | reverse complement strand
CTCTGGCCCTGGCCCTGGCTCCCTTCCCAGCTCCATCCCCGACCCCGGTCCTGGCTCTGGTCCTGTCCCCAGCCCTGGTTCTGGTCACAGCTCTGGCCCGACTCGGGCTTTGGCCCCGGCGCCGGGTCCGGCCATTGCGCCTGGCCGTGACCCTGGTGCCCACCGCTGCTCTGATGGCTGCTGCCCCTGCACCTGTTTTGGTGCCGGCGGGGGGGGGCGCGCCCCCCAG
>NW_010189125.1:0-369 GCF_000695765.1 Mesitornis unicolor | reverse complement strand
GACCAAGTACCATGCCAAGGTTCTCTGTTAAAGAAGTTTATACAGAGTGCCCCTCCTAAGTATTCCAACATTTTGGCAGGAAGTCTTTTTGGAGCAGAAGATGAAACACTGACAACTGTGGGTGAGTTTGCTGCTCAGCTCAGGCAATTTGAAGACACCGTTGTTCACAACATACACTTCCGCATTGCAGCCATGGAAAAGACACTAGAGGACATCAAAACCAACATAAAAACTGACAAGGCTGACATGAAAACCCAGTTTGACGAGCTGAATGATAAGTTGTTCCTGAGAAAGAGAAAGTCATACCTGTTCTTCTGAATGTATCTATGTTTCAGCAATTAGAAACAGTCACTTTCCCAGAAGATTGGC
>NW_010189124.1:43447-49274 GCF_000695765.1 Mesitornis unicolor | reverse complement strand
AGGAGCCCGGGGCTGGTACTGCGCGGCAACGCCTTCCGCGCCCCGCGAGAGGGAGACAAAGCCCGGTACTCCCTGCAGAGCGACGGGTCCGGCTGGAGCCCTGCCGAGCGCCCGGGGGCTGCCTGCCAGCACCTCCATCTCCTCCGCACCGGTCTGTGCTCTGGGCAGCCGCCTGGGGCAGCGACGTGAACCTGTGCGCAGGTACCAAAAAAGAGATGCCTCCATCGCTCTACAGAAATGTTTTGTGTTCGCACATTCACTGCTCCAGCACCCGGTGCACGCTGTCATTTAAAGGCTACTCACTGGCCGGCCTCCAGACCAAGACCCACATAGCACCTGGCATGGTTATAGGCTTTCTGGACATGCGGTCTCTGCATGCCTGAGCCTTCTGTCAAGGACAGAAGTGAGGTAGCCGTAAGAGCCAGAGCAGGGGAGCTCAGGAGTGTGCTGGGATCACAACTGTCCCAAGCAAGTAGTAGGAAAAACGTTGTAAGACAGAACTCTGCAAAATTTCAGTATTGTCAAAATGTCCAAATAGATTGCAATGTGAAGGTGTATTTGCTTTAATACACAGGCAGAGCAGGCTGAAATATACTGTAGGCAACCAATCTACTCAGGCAGTGGGAGGAAGGAGCTAATGATTCTTTCTTATCAAAAGTGCCGGGGGAGTGCTAGCATCAACCCAGAGCAAAATGGGACTTGGAAATGCTATGAGAAATCACACTGTAAACTGCAAGAGACTCAGTTTATCAACTTCTGAAGCACCAAAGTAGAGTTATCCCTGTTGCTGAAGCATGTTTCTTTCCCATATTCTGCTGTTTGAAGCAACGATGTGGTTTGAAGCAAGGATGTGAGGGCGATCTGGCTGCGACATCTGTCACCCCATTGATTGCCAGGGTTGATTCGGCTGATCTGGCTGGCTAGGCGGGTGTCTCCTTCCTCCCTCACCGCTCCATGTGCGTCCCTCCCGAAGCTGCGCGCTCGGTCGAAGAGGATGACCTTCCCCGATAGAGACGGTACAGTTCATCGGTCAAGGGTATACGGTAGCTGCGCTCCCCTGCTAGAACCTCCAAACAAGCTCAAGGTCCATTTGTAGGAGAACGTAGGGTAGTCAAGCTTCCAAGACTGCAGACACATCCAAGTGAGGCACTGCATGGGGCAGTCTGCCATTGTTTATTATTTTATTTCCCCCTCTACTCTGCCCTGGTGAGACCGCATCTGGAATATTGTGTCCAGGTCTGGGCCCCTCAGTTCAAGAAGGACAGGGAACTGCTGGAGAGAGTCCAGCGTAGGGCTACAAAGATGATCAAGGGAGTGGAGCATCTCCCTTATGAGGAGCGGCTGAGGGAGCTGGGTCTCTTTAGTTTGCAGAAGAGGAGACTGAGGGGAGACCTCATTCATGTTTATAAATATTTAAAGGGTGAGTGTCACGAGGATGGAGCCAGGCTCTTCTCGGTGACAAACAATGATAGGACAAGGGGTAATGGGCACAAGCTGGAACACAGGAGGTTCCACTTAAATGTGAGAAGAAACTTCTTCTCAGTGAGGGTGACAGAGCACTGGACCAGGCTGCCCAGAGAGGTTGTGGAGTCTCCTTCTCTGCAGACATTCAAAACCCGCCTGGACGCCTTCCTGTGCAACCTCATCTAGGTGTTCCTGCTCTGGCAGGGGGATTGGACTAGATGATCTTTTGAGGTCCCTTCCAATCCCTAACGCTCTGTGATTCTGTTCTGTGATTCTGTGATTTTGTCTGCTTTTACTTCCTGAATAGTCATGGGCTGTGTGGAGAAAGCAGGTTCAATTGTTGCTTTAAAATCAATGACTAAGAGGAGACAAGACCAAGGTGTGTATAATAATGGACAGAACAGTGTAGGAAAAGTAGACTCTGCTCTCATCCCTTTCAGTGAAATGTGAATAGAGACAGACAGTATGAAAGAGTGTTGGTGAAAGGCTACATTGTCACTAGTGGGAAACTGGTAAAGGAAATACTAGTCTTAAACTGTATCCAATTAGCTTATGGAATTCATTACTGAAGGACAGCATAGACCAACAGCTTAGCAAAATCCAAGAGGCAGGAGCTTTTGTACGCTCTTGGCAACAAAACCTTCAGATATTGCTCCCAGAGCCTGCAACACTCGTGGTCTATCAGGGCACTGTTAGCAGCTGCAAGACACTTTTCCAGAGTGGGTGCCTTGGAGTGTGTTGGAGCTGTGTAAAGGAAGGAAGGAGCACTGGGACTTCCTCAGGGCTGGTTCTGCAGCCCAGGGGTTGAAGGAGGACAGAGGAGAAGCCCTTTGATATAGCTGTTGCCCTGTAAATGTTTATGCTTTGCTGAAAATCTCTGGGGAATCACTTATGCTGAAATATGTCCAAGAAATGCAGAGAACAGAAGATTTCCAGAGTCACAGTAGTTAAAGTTTTAAAATAAACCAAAACAAACCAGAAATTAGCAGGGTTGTAACTTCCTGTGACAATCCCTAGCAGATGAGCACTGGGAGAGAAGTTTTCCCCACTGTAGATCTGCTTACTGCCTGGTTGTGTTTGCCCTCTCCTGCCTGTGCCCTTTGCAAGAGTCACCATACGGGAACAGCTGGAAAGGCACGGCATGGCTCTGGCTCCATCCCACCACTCGCTGTCCCCGACATGCCTCCCTGCCTGTGTAGGACACTTACTCATGCAGTCCCCTCCATACCAGCCAGCTCTGCACTCTGCACAGTAGATCCCCTTGATGTAGAAATCGTCGAGCGTCCCTCCCCAGGAGCCGTTGCGGCAGGACTTGCAGTTCTCAAAAATGGTGCAGCCTGAAAGGAGAGCCACTGCATTAGAGGAGAGCCAAGGGGGATTGTCGTGCAGGGAGAGGAGCAGCCTCTCTCTCTTTTCCACAAAAAATGCCAATGACATTAGTGACTGCTGCGGTGCTGGCAGCTTTCTTGCTGTGAACCATACCCAAACCAGGCAGCTCAGACTCTGACATTTGGAGCCAAACTCCAAGTCTGACTTGCCCAAACCTCTAAATCTCATTGCTTTGACAGTAAATGCCTCCCTCAGGAGTCTGAATGTGGATGCTGGTGCCACTTGGGCCCAGTCCCAGTGATTCTGGTATCTTCTAACATGGTCCTGTCTCCTCCTCCTCTCACCTTTCACTTTGCCCTTTCATCCTTGCTAGCTGGGCTTTCAAGTCTCTCCCTTCTTGCTTTGGGGATGCAAATCATTGCAGAGCACCTACGAAACATTCCTGGTTTGAAGCCAACTGCAACATCACCCTTTGGTGGCTCCTAAGCCTGCCCAAGATGCCTTGAGGACAACACTACTGGTAGAAAGTGGGTTTGGCTTTTTTTCTGGCAGCAATGCTACCTGCTGCAGGGACACCTTGCCAAGTGTCTTGCTGCTGTCAGCAGTGGCAGAGGGAGTTCCTGAGGAGATGCAGGGCAACCCCATGCGCCAGTGTGATGTGTCTGCCCTTGCCGCTCTCCTGCCCAGCAGCTACCATTATGTTCTGATGCCCTGGCCAAAGACCCTGTGTGAATGCAGCAGCCCTAAACATACCTGGGTGAATTAAGCAAGAGTCACACTCATTGTCCTCGTTCCTGCAGCACGGAATGGTGTAGCCCACTCTTTCTTTCCGTCCTGGGCAGATGCATTCAATTTGGTCATATTCACAGCACTCCCGACACATGATATTCCACTCGGCACCCGGGCAGTTTTCATTTATCACTGTGTACTCTGCAAGCAGGGAACAGAGAGGGAGACACATGGAAATAATTCATTATCTGCTGAGGATTGACAAGGTCTATCATTCAGCTGTTTGTCAGATCATGTATGGCATGAGGCTGGCCGAGGTCTTCAGTCCAGGAAATCCCAAACTACATGGTAACGCACAGCCAAAACATCCACTCAGTTTGGATGTCTAAAGAACACTGCAGTTTTGCAGTGCCAGCAGCCAGAGGAAACAAACACACCAGAGGGGAGGAATATGTGCACTTCAGTCTTGTTTCTGCAAGGTCTTCCCACTTCTGAGATGAGCAAAATAGTTTTAAAAAACCACAGAGGATGATGTCCCATGAGAAACTTCATATCGCAGGACTGATTTACGGTCTAATATGTAATACAGATTTTTTTTAAACTATAATAGCATGCTTTGGTCATATTTCTGTTTGTGAATTTGCTGCTTTTGAAGATTAGGGTGTCCACCAGGAAAGGTCAGTTTTGAGGCTGAGTTTTAGCTTTTTTCATTCCCTGTTTACACTCAGGAGCACATGGTGTTACACTCGGCTTCACTGCCAAAGGAAACAAGATTTTTCATTATCTTTAAGGTTCATTTTGTCTGGCATTTCTAATAGGGTAACATATTAATATCTTTTTATTATTTAGCATAACTTCATATGATGATATTTAAGCTATGCTGGAAGTGCCCATTTAGGAAATTACCTCAAATTGTGACTCCAGACTGCCACAGTAAGTGCAGATCAAATCTTTCTCCACCAGTGTGCTGTCTAAATTCTACAAAGTCAAATATAATGAGTGCATGGTGCTGTCAGCATGTCTCCTAACTAGCTGACAGGCCTGATGACTGCTTTGATGGTAAAAAGAGAGTGAGCAGACTAGATGAGACATGAAGGAAATATAATGAGACCATCTCTTTCTTCTTCCCTCTCTCCTCCCTTTTTTTTTTCATTGTGGTTAGGTAACACCCTTTATCCTTTTGTTGTAAGCTTTGAGTAGCAGGGCTGCCTTGCCAGTGCAACAAGCCATACATCTCTAAGACGCAGCGCTCCTGTCCATACCTGGCCCTGGCTCCCTCCTGACACTGCTGGGTTTTGTTTCACTGTGCCTCACAGCCTAATGATCGTGTCTGCTGGAGCTCCCTACCACTGACCTTTGCTGTTCTGTCTCACTTGATTCTCCACGGCCTCATGAAGCCTGGTTCCTGGAAGCTTATCTTTTTCCCTAATGATACTTACTGGCTCCATTAAAAAAGGGACCACCAAAGAGTTTCTTCATTTTTTAACCTTTGGCTGGGAGATGAAATTCAGCCCTCTGTGCCTGTTTGAGCTGCTGTTTGTGCTGCAACCTTTCTATACCCCCTCCCCACCCCCATAATCATTCCAGAATGAAAAAGAAAGCCACTTCTGTCATTCAGTAAGGTTCTGTAATTTTTTATTCCAATAATAAATTATTGTATCAAAATAACCTTAGTGTTTAGCAGTTATATAGCCTTTTGCCTGTAGATCTCAACATGCTCTACAAAGTCCTTTTTCCAGATGGGGAACTGAACCACAAGGGAGGTAAAGTGACTTTGCACAAGGTCCCAGAAAAAACCAATAGCAGAACCAGGAATTAAACTCATGCTGTCTAATTCCCAGAACTGCAGACAATCAACTTGGCCAATTTGGGACTTCTTAACCTATGGCTGTTATTCTCTTTTAATGAAGCCATTTCTCGATGAATGGTTTCTGATTCAGATTCCAGAGCAAATTGACTACATGTGTCTAATTATCTTATTAGAGCTGACACTCAGTTTGATACATCTCGCCATACATGACTGAAAATGGCTGTTTCTGTGGTCTCATTCCGTGTTGAAGGAGGACTTCCCAAAGTCTGAGTAATAAATAAATACCTAACACTCAGGAGCTGTTGCAAAGCTTCCTTCAAATTCTCATGTTTCCCAACTCAAGCTAGAAATTTAATTTCTCTCAAGGCTGCTAAAGTTTATTAATAAAACAGCTATAACTATTTGGGTTGTAGCTGTAAATTGCCCAAGCAAAATTGCTATCTGTAAAATGATCCAAATGTTCAAAGGCAAAGTTGTACAGGGGTGACTAAGGCA
>NW_010189124.1:33345-43416 GCF_000695765.1 Mesitornis unicolor | reverse complement strand
AGGAATGCAAAACCTGGCAAGGTAAGGCTGTGAGGAACACAGCATAAGTTACCACTTCTCTGAGAGAGGGGCTGGACCAAATGACCTCCAGAGGTTCCTTTCAAACTACTCTATGCTTTCATTAAAAATTACACATCTTTGTGTATGTGTGCATATGCATATTTTTAATATGCAGAACTTGCGTACACAACAGGGCCAAAAATCAGATGGCAAACTTATTCATGGTGAATTGAACAGGTGTATTTGTAGCATAAGTTGAGTTTAAGGTAACATTTAGTGAAGATGGGAGCAGCAGATCTTGGCCCTTAAAGAACTGTAAAAATAAATTTGCTGCCACCTAGAAATTCTGTTTGCTCACTTCTTGCCCTTGTCTCAACTGAGACAATAAAAATCGACTGTCTTTTGATTTACTGACAATTTAATCCCCTTTCAAGTTCTCAACTACTGCAGTTTGGGAAACATATATAGCCTTGACAAGGAAATTTGTGCATTTGAGGTTTTTTGAAGTGCTCTTCTCTAGGATTATCTTCACAGAAATCATGAAATCAATTATTCTGAAGTTTTGCTGAAGCTATTCCTTAAAGAAACTTGTGTGAAGGCTTTATGGACCTCATTAATAATGGTAGGATCCCTTTTGTTTTGCATAAGTATCTCCAGGATACTGAACAAAAGGCAAAGTAAACCTTTCCCTCAGAAATTTAAGGAGATGCACAGAGCCTCTAGCATGTATAATGAACACTTGTTTGTGTTGCTGAGCTCAGTCTGGGCCCCAGGGAGGAAGAGGCATAACCCCGCTCCCCCATCTGGCAGCTCCCCACACCCACACTTGGCCATTATTACCCCCCAGCAGAAGAGAATGAGGCAGAGATTTATTGACTGAGTAAAATATTGGAAGCCAGGCCTTGGCCAGCTGTGGCAGAGGTAATTGTGGGGTGCTTTGTGGGCCTGACGTTGATAATCCTCCAAAGCAGGCAGTCTGGCTTGCAGGCAGTGGCTGCATCTCCCAGTGTCAAACATGGTCCAGGAAGTGGCCTGACCTGATTTTGGGAGAAGCAGGAAGGAGCTGCTTGACAAACCATGCAAAATATTTAGCTGAAAAGAACAAACAAGTCTCTGGACAGGCAAATAAACAGTGGATTAGTTTATGGGATTTTAATTAAGGAAGAAAAGCCCATTAAATCCAGGCATAAACAGCACACATGGAAGCAGCTCAAGACTATGGAAATCAAGCAAGAAATGGCTGTGTTGGGAAGGCACGCTAACCTCTGGAGAAGTTGTTGGAGGGAAGACCTGCTTGGCTTAGGAGCCTGGCAGAGCACAATGCAATGTTTCACCTGATGCTTTGAGTCCACCCTGAGGAACAAGGGAGGTGGGACATGAGCACTGAGGTATATGCAGAGTGGATGGTAATTCTCATGAGTTTCCAGGTTCAGATGGCAACACGTTCATGCTTTTCACTGACACCTGCACCTAGTGAGGCCACCTAGTCTCTATAGCACATTTCAGATCCTAAAGGCTGTCAGCAATGGATTTTGTAAGAAGGCAATAGGAGGGAACGTTCCCAGTCAGTGTCATCCTTGTTAGCAGCACCAGTCCGAGGGCTGGATTACAGCGATGGCCACTAATCACAGTGTTGCTGCCACCTCTCTTGATCACTGCGCCGGGGCTTTGAAGGAGCTAGACTCCTAACTTTGGGGAGCCCTCCTCACTAACAGGTGGGCCTTGAGCCTCCTCTGCAAAAGCCTGTGTGCAGGTGATAAGCCACAGCAAGGAAAAGGTGCAGCAGGACCCTGTGGAGGGGTGGGCTGGCTGGTCCTGCTCCAGCCTCTGCTGAGCCAGCGCTGGGAGCTGAGCTGCTGAAAAGCAGATGCAGAGCATCTACAGAGGAGCTGGCACCAACTGAAATGCACAGACGATATGCTGGGTAGTCTAATGCTTACTGACTTCCCTTGTCGGTAACGGGACCTCAGTTTCTCCTTAGGTCCTCAAGACTGCAAAGCCAAATTGTTGAACCTTTGCTCTTGATTTTGACTTGGTGCAGTGTTTGCCCTTTTAAAAGTGGTGCTTGCCTGCCTGCCTCTGTACCATGAACGCAGAGAAACCAGTGAAGGGAGCGAGTGGGAGCAGGTTACCTGTGGTGCTGCAGTAGCTTGAAGGGTAAATACTTTTAATCTGCTGGACTATCAAGCTTCTACTGTCACTCACTTCCTTTATGACGTTGCAGCAAATCCAGCTGTGATTTGACTTGCCAGGCTCACCCACATCTCTCACTTTCTCTGGCCCAGAATTCCTTTTTTGCTTATTTTAGCTCCACCTTTTCAAATGTGCCAACTTCCTTAGCCAAGATGTGGTTAGGCAGCCTGGTGTGCAGCAGAGGGGCTTGAATAGTTAGCAACGTGGTTATCGCCTTCCTGATACAAGTGTGTCTGTTTTTCCTATCACCCTTGTGGTCTGGGCACACATATGACTCAGTCATCTCTGTCCTTGCTAAACCAAATACTATCCTGTTCCAAACTGTAGGACTTCAGAAAATGAAGCTATAAAAACCACACAAGAAAGTCTTTTATTAGTACTTTGGAAGAGTTGTGATAGAGGTTTGACAGAAATATTGTTTGAAACTGAGTGGAAATGTGACCTTCCAAAAGGGTATTTTTTACTGCACAATTCTGAAAAGCCAGAAGTCTCCTCAGAAGATAAGGGAAAGCTCCATTAACACTCACCCTGAAGACTGAAGATATGTTACTTATTCTTATGACAGTGAGTTCAAAGAGGATGCCCAAGTAATAAAAAAATAGCTGCAAGGATAAGACCATCTGAAAGCACTTGTTCTATTCAGTACAAGAGCTGCTGGAAAGGGTAGTAATGGGATATACAATGATCCCAGTTACATCTCTCATTCAAGGCAAAAGCAGAGGCCTCTCAGGGATGTAAAAAAGCCTGATCACCAAAGAAAGCTGTCTTAGAGCTCAGGAACAAAGGAAGAACTGCCAAAAGCCAAGATGAATTTGACCTTGCAAAGGAAATTAAAATAATAGCAAAAGGTTCTTCAGCCACATAAATTAAAAAGAAATAAAGAAGGAGGAAGAGATACTCCTGTGGGATGGGGGTGCGGATGAAATGTAAGACTGTGATGGAGAACGTAGTGAGTTAATAACTTTCATCTTCAGGGATGTTGTTTATGGGGACCCTATGAGCAAGGGTTTGAGGGTGTGGAAACCAAGTGTGATCCATACATTAGTGAGCTTCTTACCAACTGCAGTTTGCATCTTGTGATATTCAAGTAAACGAACTTCAGTTTTGCTTTACCTTGCTAGGCCGGGCTTCAAGCTTTGGTGATTCAGGAACAGATTCCCAAGCATATTGCTGCTTTGGGATGTGTCAGACAGCTTATCACAGTAAAACTTCAGCTTCAGCACACTTGTCTTTTGCAATGGTGAATTTGTCAGTCATAGATACCTCACTAGATAGAAAGGGGATTTCTGTTCAAAAGGTCTGAGAGCTGGGAAAATTATACGGCTAAGAACTAAGGAGAATTGAACCAAGCCAAATTACACCAATTAATTTTTGAGTCTTCCCCTTCTTTGGAAGAATTACTTTTTCAAGCTGCAGTCACTTTAAACTGATATAAGCCCATGCTGCTGTGGAGATGTGATACTTTCCTTCCTTCTCTCCCTGACTTGCCATTTCAGCTCCTTATCTGTGTGCTGGCACTAGCTACTATGTGGAGGGATCAGAGGACTGATCCAGCAGAAAACCAGTTTACCATCTCCATCTGTCCTTGGGAGAAAAAAAAAGAATAAAAGTTTACAACCTAATTGTGCTCTGCAGTCCTCCAAAAGAGAGAGCACCTTAGGACCCTGCTGGATATATGTATTTATCAGCACTCCTGAAAGATGGAAGAAAGTGCGTTATAAGGACATCCGTATCTTGGTCTGAACTGATTGAACTGCCCATCCTGCAAGTACATTCTGTTGTCCTGCAAAGATGAGTTCTCCTGCCACACCTCAATTTATCAGTACATTGGTAAAACACTACTTAGGCTCAAAGAAGTACTTTTTCAAATTGCTCTGAAAAATGCTATATGAATTAACAATAAATAAGAGCAGATACAGATACATCTCTAAAATTAAAGTCCATAGAGGATGACTTTTTCAAAGTGATTACTCAACTAGTTCATGTCGATGAGAATCAGACATATTCATGAGAACTTGCCCCTTTTAATTTGATTTCATTTTTGTTTTTCAGTGTGATGCTCAAGAACAATTACTTCTTTCTGCAGAAGAAACAAGCTTTTGAGTTTGAAGGAGCAATTTCTTAAGGCTCTTATTAGGGAATGTTTGGCCATGTAATAATACTGAAATGAAGCTTTCTCATTTAAAGAAAAAATAGCTCCAATAAGGTTAAATCTCGTAACAGGTTTAAACCTTTTCTTCAGGTCTGTCTCATTTTTATTACTGTTTTATCCTGCTCTTTTCTTACTCAGCTTTACTGTCATTGCATGGATGTGCATACCATAGGTATCATGTGTGTGGACATTAACGTGAACTACAAGCAGAGCTCTGAGCACACAGACCTAGAATTTGTCAGCTGGAAATGAGAAACGTGGTGGGTGAAACTGTGGCTTCACTGTGATGAATAGTAGAGCTCTCCATTTCATTTCAGTAAGGCCAAGAAGAATAAACCTCAGAAGGGAAGAGAGAGATGTTCCCTTTAAGAGACTTTACTGGGGCTCTTGAAAAATGGTGTACCCCAAACCATTAATAATGAAATAAACTTCAGGTCTTTATTCTAATGTGCAAATGATGCCTGTTTTCCTGATAGATGTGTGAGGAGGATGAAAGGGATAATGCTGTCTTAAAAAACACTTGCTTCTCTTTTGAAAATATGTACCTATTATTCTTTTTAGCAGCTAAGCTAATTAAAAGAGGAGCTAAAATACATCCCTGTTTTAGTTATACTCAGTGCAATGTGCTTACTTTATGAGTCACGGACCTTTGCTGGAATAGTTAGACTGCTTCTCCTACAGATTCAGTTAGCATCCTTTCCTGGACATTAGTGTGTGCTTTCACAGAATGGTAAGAGTAGGGGGGGAGGGGAAAGAAAGGATTTCTGTTTTTAAAAAAATGAAAGCCAATGCATGAACACAAGGGGAAATCTACTATACTAAGCTGAATCTGTCCACTTAATAAATGTGCATTAACTCTTGGCTTTTTAAGTCCCAAATGCAGGATTGTGTTGAAGTGGGCCCCAGGTAAGCTAAAATTCTGTTATCCTTTTGCAGCTTCCTCCTAGCTAAAGTTAGTCACTATTCATGTATAAGAATATTTCTTACATTATCCATTCTATCAGGTTATACTGCAGAAAAATATATTCTATTTAGAAAACACACTAGTATAAGTACGACTGTGTTCTGCTGAATGAGACCACTGTTGTAATAAGCTCTACCTTTTTAACAATTCAGAACATGTTTCACATGAAAAAAAGGCTAATGCGCATTCTCCTTCAATTCAGGAATTGAGGTCTGCCTAATGTTATCAAATAGAAAGGTCTCTACTCCAGGTTTCCTTTTGTCATGTAGTGTTTACCAGCTATAAATTAATAAATAAATAGTCCTGATGTTGCTCCTGATAGGCCATAGGTTTGCTTCATCGTGCTCCTACAGTAGTGCCTTTTTTACATTTGTAAGCTTCTCCTCTTCAATAGGCTATGACAAATCATAAACTCCCAACAATTCTGCTTCAAGGAGAGAAGAATTATTAGTTCAATAAAAAAAAATTCTTGAGGTCTCCATCAGGTCCTTAACAGGATTTCCCATGTGACTTCCAAAGCTTGTATCTCTCTCCACATGCCTCGTTTTGCTTTGTCCATGATAAAAATCAAGTATCTTGGTGTAACTAAAAGGAAAGCCAAATGAAAAATGTGCTTCCTATTCATGAGGTCTACATTTTGCCCATCTAAGCACTATAATGAGGAGTTAATGCAAAAACAGTATAAACACAAATAGCTCTTGGGTTTTCTGTTTCTGGTCTCAACTGAAAACAAGACTGTCGATTTGGTCTTTCTACATGTTGAAGCTTCAGTAGTCCCACTACCCCTCAGCCAACATTGCCTCAGTTGTGATTCCCAGCCAACTGTGTTATTCCCACTATTTTCATCTTTCAATAAACCTGCATGCCCTGCAGCCCTTCCTCTTGCCTGCTCTGCCCACTGCTGCAGAGAGGCTTGATCCTATTGGAAACTTCCCATTCCCCTTCCTCTTACATTTCAGCAGCCCTTGTTCCCTGGTGGTAAGTTGTAACAAGCAAAACAGAGCCACACTCCACACCTCCTGAGTCCAAACTCCCCAAACTCTTATATCCCCTCCTTTCCCTTCAGGGGGAGGCCAGATGGGCAACAGGCCAGTTAGCCCTGAGAGCTATGTCAAGCCTTCATGCCTCCACCACATTTCAGGTCCAGTTCTGGTTCCATTCTCCTCTGTGTGCATCTTTCCCTTGCCCTCAAAACACCACACCATTCTTTTTGTCACAATTGGATTTAAATTACAGGTCTTCTATGCCACTAGCCAGGATGTTTTTAGCATCTAGAACGAATAGAGGAATTCTGCCCTAAAATTCCTCTCCTTTGGTTTCTTTTCTGTAATTGTGAGCTGGCATTTGTGATCTTATTATCAGCACTGTGGCCTTGTGTCTTCATCTGAGACGGGCCGTGACAGGATAAGATAGCCAGGACAAGGCTAAAACTCAAGAGGCTGCCACATTACCCTTCAGGCCTTGGTTAGAGGCCTTGGATAGAGGAGCTTATTCTGGCTAGGAAAATTATACTAGTGTGATCAGGGAGAGATTTTGTTTTCTCTGTGCTGCAAGACAAGGAACAGGAACAAGTAATGAATGTAGCACTTTTGAGTTAGTGACAGCATCAAATTGATTAGAGAGCCCAGCCTTTGCTAATGGGGTCTGGAGAGCAAAGCCGGATTTCTGCAACAGGGGAGAATATTTAGGAATCTGTGGAGAAGAAGCAGCTGCAGTATTGAAATTCATGACCACATAACATGAGAATGTGCTTGTGTTATAAACATGGAGGAATGGTGCTGGGCCTGTCTTGAGTGCTCGCTTGCTGTAGCGATGTGACGTCTGGAACACCAGCAGCTGGCAGTTTACTTGCAGCTAATGCTGCCCAGATAGAAGCAGTCCACACAGGTAGCAGCAAAAGCCCTGAGCCTCTACTTCAAGTTTTACTCCTGACATCTACCCCGGGGTGTGTATTCCAGCCCTAACCAAGGACTGCAGATGCCCTCAGGCTGCCAGCCCTCTGCCCCTGCTGATAGCTTGACTCCCTATGGCCTCCCTTTCTGTTTGCCCCTGCATCACATCCCTGGTCCAGCAGGAGGGAGAGGGGCATCCATATCCCCAAGGGAGCTTGTGATGCCGGCAACACCCACACGACCCTGATGGTGAGGGCCCTGTCTGGGCAGATGAAGAGCCAAATCCTGGGCACTGGCAGGTTTGCAGGGACTCCTGGGAGCCCCTTGAGGTGGCCTAAGGATTGAGAGTGAGTAACCCCAGCTTGTCTCCAAAATAAGAAGCAAGTCTCTTTCCCTTGTCCGTGCTAGGAACCTAAACATGTGAACTGAAGTAACCCATTTGCTAAGATTGAATGCATCTGGATACATCTGAGTGCATCTGGCCTCCACTTCTCTAGACAGAGGCTGGAGGGGGAGGGGAAGAGAGGTTGGGAAGGGTTTAGATAGGCAGAAACACACACAAACACACATATATTTTTAAGGAAATATGAGTCACATGCACTTCAAGTTTATTCCAAACATCAATTCCCAGACCTCCCTGACTCCTGCCCCCAACTCTTGCGGCAGGCCCTCTGCAACTGGGTGTGATAAATAAGGATAAAAATTGGATACATCTGTGGGGAGGAGGCAAAATGCTATTTTCCAACCTGCCCTGACATGCTAAGGCCACTGCACTTTCGAATCGCTTCCCTGTCTCTGAGTGCCCCTCCTGCTGCTACCAGAGAGGAGTTCCTGGCCTCCTCCTCATGCTGTGTGCCAGGCAAATGCTCACCCAGCACCAGAGCAGGGGAGGCACAGTGAGGAAGGAGAGGGGGCATGGGAGGCAGCTCCTCTCCACGTGTCCCTCAGGCCCTTCTCGCGCTGCTCTGGGTGCGTAAGGAGCTGGTGTCAGAGGGAACCAGCATCCTCCCTCCCAAGCTCGCAGCCCCATAGCCCTTGTGTCCCATTGCCCATCACTGTGCTTCCTCCTGCCTCCCCTTATTATTGCTGATGAGGGGGCCCCCAGCAGCCCAGTGACTGCCCACTCTGTGAACCAGCTTCTCACCATGAGAGACATGCTGTCCCTGCAGCAGGAGAGATTTTTTGCCCACCTAGCTGCTTGACAGCCACAGCCCATGCCTAGGGCTATTTCTGTGCCACCCTGGCATGTGCTATGGAGCCACCTTACCTGGCCAGTCTGCAAGGTGGCACGTGGCTGAGGGACAGGCCACCACGGGGACAAGTCAGTGCATGTGGGATGGAGGTGCAGAGAAGCTCTCTCTGCCTGTGCCCCAGGGGGAAACTTTGGCAGGAGGTCAGTCTCCCAGGACAGCTGCAGGTGCTGGTGGCCAGCCTGGTGGGCAGACATCCCTGGTCACCACCTCTCACCTGCACCTCAGGCCCTTAGGGGCCAGCAGAGAAGGATGGCACTGCAGAAGCAGACCCTCTGCCACAGCCCTTGGTGAGGCAGGTCCTGAAGTGTCCTTGACACCAGTTATTTATAGCCGTCACAATCAGAGTGCCTGCATACCTGACAGTTTCCCCAGTAAGAGGCATGTACCTTGCCAAGAGTGCCACTATCTGCGGCAGCTTGAAGGGTGGGTGATTTGAGGGCACCTCACCTCCTGGTCCTTAGGGCTGCAACTCCCAAGAAAGTAGCCTGCGATGCTGACAGCTAGCTGCTGCAAACAGCTCCAGCCACCTCCAGGTGTAAAAAGCCCATGTTCATGGCCGTAGCAACAGCAAATTTGGACTCAACAGTGAATGTTTTTTGCTTAACCTTATCAAGAAGAAACCATACATGCTAGTTCAGCAGAATCAGAGTGAGGCTTGAGTACATAAAAGATCATTCTGCTTTAACGAGGCTTCCCCTTTGAAAGAATAATATTGGCAGAACTGAAGCCTAGATTGGAAACAATGTGTGGCTTTTGTTTTCTTTTTTTCCTTCACTTTTTTCCTCCCATGCCTTCATTCTTGGTGTTGGGGCTAGAGAGGAAAGTCTCTATCTTGCCAAACTAAACAAATTACGCTTTACAATTCGGAGACTTAAATGCCTCTTTTAATCATCATTTCCTTAGCACTGAGTGTTGAGAAAAATAAAGCAGTAGTAAGCGAGGTGATTGCATACCCTTTTCTTGATGGCCATTGGCAAAGAAATCCAGCCAGTTGTTTCTCTTAAAGACTATTAAGTTTGCCTGGAAATCATCTCTGGGCAAACCTCCCCCCACATACACTCCATTCCAGCAAGAAAAAAAATAAATAAAGCAGAGTCTCTTCTTTCTATTATTACCATCCCTGCAAATCTCTGTACTTCCCATGACAGCGCATGAGATCAAACCCCTCTGACCACACTGAAGAAAAGAGACTCATTCAGCCGTGCCGGGAATGCACACGCTCACTTACGGTACCTCTTGGCAAGCAGGAGATGAGCAGGAGCTGGAGGAGAGTGAGTCCTACATGTGTCCAGGGGGCTCGCTCCATACTGCCCAGACCAGTGCAGCGGTGTGACTGCTCGGGAAGGGAAAGCAGGCGAACAGCTTTTACTGGGACCTCACCAGCTCCAGTCTGCAAGAGATCTCAGATTTCAGACCTCAGATTGCTTCCATCCTCACCAGAGGGGAACTACCTTCAAGAGACTTCTCAGGCGTCCAGAAGCACGACGTCACCCCGAACCTCTCCAACTGCTGCCTTAACCCTTTCTGGACTCAGGCAGCCAATCCTTTTTATGGTGGGTTTATTGGCTCAGTGCTCAGCTCTGAGATAGCGATTTTCATCTGGGAGAGGAGGATATC
>NW_010189124.1:21106-33314 GCF_000695765.1 Mesitornis unicolor | reverse complement strand
CAGGAATGCAAATATCTATTTATAGGAGCCGTCCCAGTTGCTGTGGGTGAGCTGAAGTTACAGACCTCTCCAGAAGGAGGCACTTTATACGTGCTCCCTTTGGGCTTGCAGGGGTTGATGCATCCCTGGGGTGCTGCCCCAAACAGTGGGGCTGGGTGCGGGGTGGGTGCAGAGCAGCATTCCTGGCTCACGCTCTCATGGCCGGGTAGCCTGGCCAAGTGACGTGTTCTGCTTTACGATGTGCTTAAAATAGTGGTGCGTTTTTATCGTGGGGTTGATGAATGAATGAGACTCACTAGAAGTTCACTCCACAGTGGATGAAAACCACAAAACACAGAAGGAATCACTTGGCATACATGTGCTCAAGCTAGTCAAAACCTTTTTACAGAGTCCATTTCTGCCAGGAAATGCAATTCTGGCAAAATTGAAATGTTTTGTCAAAACATGTTGATACTGAGGAAAAGTTCAATCCAAACAAAGGAGACCATTTAATCTGGATTTTATCGTTGTGTCATAATTTGTTTTGATTTTTCTATTAGCACATGCTACTGATTTTGTCTGGTCTTCAGGCCATATTTCATAGCAGTATACTTTTTTCCCTAATACTTTTCTTGCACAATTTTTCAATACTATTCAAAGAAAATATTTCATAGTTCTAAATTAGACTATCTCAATTTCATTTATTTAGCAAGTTTTCAAAATTTACCTATATTGTGAGTGCGAAAAAATGAAATATTAGCACTTGCTTTGGACTAGAAACTCAAGTATCTAAAAAAGCTCTAGCAAATACCTACAGCTGTTTGTAAAGCACTCAGGCATGTTGACCAACCTTAAAAATTTAAGAGCAGTAGCCAGTAGAAGCCTTCTGTAGTTTACTGCAGTAGAAAATCCATTACACGTTCAGGTGGTCTTTCATGGGGTGCATCCCTTTATCCAGACATTTCTCTAGGTTATGCTTGTTAGTCTACCAACCTATTTACTTTTAACTGTGAAAAATGCAAAATTTTTAATGTGCAAAATTAACTTTTAACTGTGCAGTCTTCATAGTGTTAGTGCACCTTCCATATAAAACAATTCAAAGTATTCATGATTGTCCTTTTTCTCTGAATTGCTTAACATTGATGCAAACCCACCACTGAGAATACTAAAATATGAAGACCTGAGATAGATGCCGTGATTTTAACCAGTATGGCATATAGTGCTACTCAAGATATGTCAACATGGTATTTGAAGGACATTTTGCACTTTGCTGCTAATTGACTTTCTGCATGGCTCCCAACAGTGGAACTGATGCTAACTGCAAAACCAGTAACGATCAGTCAATAAACATATAGTTTCCACTTCTCAAACACTATCTTTTTATCTATTTCAGTATGATCTATAGATACTAATTGTGGTGGGTTAACCTTGGCTAAGGGTCAAACTCCTACCCAGCCACTCACTCGCCCCTCCTTCTCAGCAGGACAGAGGGTGAAGATAGACAGGGAATTTGGTTACCAGTTACTGTCACAGGCAAAACAGACTTGACTCGATTTATTGACATTTAAAATAGATTTAGGTAGTGAGAAAAATTAAATATGTTGTCTCTCTCACGTTCCCAGGCTAAGCTCCATGCCTTCACTCCTGACTCCTCTACCTCCCTCTGGAGCAGTGCAGGGGGACAGGGAATTGGGGCTGCAATCAGTCCATTTCAGCTCCTTTCTGCTGCTCCTTCCTCCTCACACTTTTACTCCATTACAGCATGGGCTGTCCGCAGGCTGGAGTCCTTCAGAAACTACCCACCTGCTCTGGCATGGGGTCCTCCAGGGGTTGTGGTATGAATATCTGCTCCAGTGTGGGCTCTCTGTGGGCTGCAGGGGAATCCCAGCTCCTAACAAGCACAATAAAGCTGTTTTGCTGATCCTAGTGTGTGAGCCATCCTCGCTGGGCCAGCCCCGCTAGTGCCTCAGGTGCTCAGCAGCTCAGGAGGAGGCTACCAAAGCTCTCCAAGTCTTACTGGCCTCTATTACGGTTCAGCTACCATGTTACCCTGGAGCACTTGGTGGGCATTTCATGCCATAGAGCCCTGAAACACTGCCTTACTGTCCCCCTGCTTCTTTCTGATTGTTCACACGTATGCTCAAAACTTTCCTAATTCCAGCTTTGGGATCCTCTAACAAGCCATTGCTGGTCAGCGACAGAAGGCAAAAAAATAAGGAAAAAAAAACGGAAGCCCTCCCAAACCAGATGAAAGCAGTGAAAACAGGGAGCTCTTACCTCTTCACAAAGAAACACAAAACTGTTTTAATGTCTGTGGAATCATGGTTAGTTCATTTCCTAGCCCTTATTTCCAGTAAACAAATTATTTAACCTAGTAAGTCCTTTTAGGACTGAAAGTTGGCTTACAGATATCTGATGCTTAGATATCTCTGAGGAACAGTCTCGTGAGGACATAAACCAAAATTTGGTTTTGGTGTGTGAAGTGAAGGGAAACCCCACAGTACTGAATGAGTAAAACAGAGTGTTAAGGCCAGACATAGAAGACCTAATACTTAGGTTTCTCATTAAGGCCAGAGCCATTGGGGAAAACATACCCACAAGGGGCACTACAGCTTGTTTATCTGAGCAAGTTCCTGTGGTGAGATGTTTAACGGTAGAAAATGAGTCACTGAAGTTGTGTCTTTGTCCTACGCAAGTAGCAGGGTCACCTTCTCTTTTAGGGTAGAAAAGTGGTCTTTCTGTTTCATGAAGGAGTGGGTTAAAGGGGAAAACTGGTAGATCTATGACATCTTTTTGTCTTTCTTATCTCTGAGGGATGGTAATTAGAACACCAGGAAATATAATTGTACTTAGCATTACTCTACAGTGCTTAACTTAGCTTGGCATCTTGCAGAATCAGTTTAGTTGGTGGATCCACTGCCTCCTTAGAGAATGGCCCAGCAGCTAAAGAAGTGAATTCAGATATGATCCCACAGATTTGCACATAGGCTGTTTACATGGGTTGTCTGGTGGGATGTAGCCCCAGGAGTGACTCTGGGCAACTTACACCGTGCTCCTGAATGCACTCCTTGCATTCCTATTAGGAGACTGGGACTAAACCAGCCAGATTGCACCAGCCAAATATTTCAGGCTATATGTAATCCTCCATGAAAGAAAGCTAAAAGCTCTTAACCATGTGTCTGTGCTGCTGAGGAATCTCACTGTAGCATTTGGCTGCAATGTTTGTATCTGCCCTATTGCTGAACATACTTTAGTACAGGCTTGAAAATTTCATTCCACTGAAACTGAATTGTAAAACAAGAGTGCTGCAGAAATTGATAGAGTTATCAGATTTTGATAGCCATTTAAAAGTATCTAGCAATCCATTTCAACCTAAAGTAAAACAAGCACTTTGATAATTAATAATTGATCACTGAATAATTAATGTATAATTAATACCACTAACTTGTACTTCTAATAATCTGCCATCAGAACTGACACATGAAAACACTGTGTGGTCCAAGAACAAGTCTGCAAGAACAGAAAGAACGCCATGATTTTATAGCAGGGAAGAACTGAAAAGCAGGGAGATGAGCCAATGATCTTGAAGCAGTGGCGGGTCAAGAAGGGAACACAGTAATTTCAGCCTTGTTCACTACTTGAAGATTTGGACTGTCCTGCTTGTGACTCAGTGAAGTATAATTAGGGATGAAAGTATAGTTCTGAATAAAATCAATTTGGATTTGACATAAAATCACTGTCTCTGAGCCAGAGGGACTTTTTAACAGTCTTTGAAATTTTAGTGGTCTTCTTATTTCCTCCCCTCCTTCCTACTAAAATCTCTTGTTTCTGTTACTGGAACATTATCAGAAAACTAAACTGCCTTCTTTTGCGACTTCTGCTCGGATGATTCCATCCCAAATGGCCCTAAAGATCTTACAAAGCTCCAAAGATTCTGCTGGAAGGAAATCTGTGATTTTCAATGATACTCATTTGCGCTACTACAGAGTGGATGCCTACACAGGACATCCTTCTTGCAAGAACATTTGGAGCCTATTTTGCTCTCTTCTCACAGGCAAGATTCCCACTGAAAGTAGTGGAGTCTTCTGCCAAGGTAAGAGTTTGAATCATCTGAGCTCAGATCTGCTCCCAGCAGGGTTGGTGCAACTTTAGGTCTTGAACTTTAGTGACTGCCCAATAATACCCATCCCACTCAAAGAAAATCTAAAGAAACCATTTGAAAGACATTGTAAAAGAATGTGGACCTACTGAGAGGCTGGAAAGGGCTTGTATCTCAGAGGGAAAAATAAAGTTCAAATGAAACTCAGACCTGGAGCTCTAAGAGTAACAGCAATAGCAGTTAATGAAAGATTAGCACTAATGTTTTATTCCTCCACTCAAAGCTTTATTGTCAAATGAGTGGGTCCTTTTAGAGGAGAAATTACAAAGTATTTACCTTTAAAACACAGCTTTTAAAAGAAATCCCAGACCTTACTGTGACATCTGAGGAAGATTTCATAAGTTTCTAGGAGTATTAAGAGTAAGCTTTGTCTTTTAGGCTTCATGTTCTGTCAGATGTGTGCAATGCAGTATCTAGCATTTATGAACCACAATAGAATTTCAGCTGTCTACCTACATAGGCACCTACAGTCAAGGGCACTTTGTGCAGCTTTTTCTGGCCTGAGCTCCACAAACTATTTTCATCTCTGTGTGGGATGTTAATCCAGGAAAGCTAAAGGGGTGAGAACAGGAGAAGCCAAAAGAGCTAGGAGCTGTAGTGCCAGCACACATTACAGCCCCTGACCTAATGGGACTTGTAATGACAAAGGTAATGCCTGTATTTAGTAAAAAGATTTTGTCAGGAAAATCGAGGTAGTTTGAGGTTTATGATTCCAGTTAGATTTCTGGGCAGGTGATCAGCAAAATACAGCCAGAAAAATATGACTGCTTAATGGTACCTAACAAGCAATATGCATTTTTTCAGTTGTTATTTCATGTCTTAATCTGTCTAGATTTTTTTTTCAGTGATTCTTCTGTGTTTCACTTTAGTATACAGTCTATGATGATCTTCACCATAGCAACGTGTAAGACAAGAAACAGGTGAAAGTTCTTGTTTGAAACTAAAAATAACCAGTAGTCAAGCCTACTTAACAATCAGTCAGACACCGATATTAACAGTCAAAGGGAGTAACAAAGAAGGGCTGCAATTACGTATTTCACTAGGTGGATATGACCAACCTGTAGATTCATTCATTCTTGGGATATACATTTTTGCTTTGTAGGTTAATAAATAAGGTTTTCTAGGTTAATGAATAAAACTTCTAGTCTGTATAGCAGATTCAAATTTATCACCAAAACAATAATGACACAGAAAATTAGCTTTGGTTTTAAGTTAAGCTTATGTTTTATGGTCTTTGGTACATGTGAGTCAGCTTTGAAGCCAAGAAGCAAGTATGATTTCGAGACAGAAACCTAACCATGGTCTACCTAGAGGGTCAGCCTAACCTTGCAGCGTGAAGTCCAGCCAGATGACTGTGTGCATGAAATAAAAGTCAGAAAAAAGTATGTTGGACATAACTGGTGGAAGTTAAGCTTCTCAGAGGTGCTGAATGTCTGATTTTCCAAATTGGAAATGTGAATGTATAGCACTTCTGGAAATATGATTCATACGAGCTGTAACTGCCTTGCAGTTAGAGAATGGACTGATGTAAGATTTGAGTGTTGCTGTCTAACAATATAAAAGCTTAGTTTGAAGTGCAGGTTTTTTATGATCTCCAGTTCTCCTTTCATCGATCTTTTACTGATTATTGGCACCTACAATCTACAAGAGTCTTGGCAAAAGATGTATCAACTACCATGATTTCAGCTAAATATGAGATTATAAGGCATATGATGTCAAATACCCATACCTGGCACAAGACTTTAATAAGAGAGAGAGAAAAGAGAAAGAAAAGGAAGAGAAAGAAAAGAAGAAAGCAAAACAAACAAAAAAAGGGGAGGGACACACACAGTCATCACCATTTCTGTGATGTTTCTGTGAGGACCTCTGCACTTGGCGCCTTTGGAGGTGTCTTTTATGCTTCCAAATCTGTGTTGTGTTGTCAGTCAATGACACAGGAAGGGCACACCCTTACATGTGATTGTAAAACACAGACAAGCCTTTACATGCAATGCATGTACTCTATTATCCTCATTTGCATATTCATGGATGTCACTTGTTATATGCATTCGGATGATGATGACGCAAAAGGTCATTTCATGGTCATTGAAGAGTCTTGGGAGAAGGCTGTTCCAACTCCTTGAGATGTCCTCTCCCCTCCCATGCCCAACCTTATCTGCTTCTCAAGATCTTCTGGTGGCATAGCTTATCAGTTCACATTCCTTCCTTGGCAACTTCTGTCTCTGTTTAGTGTCTTTTCACAATGACTGTTTGAGGCAAATAACAATTAGGGACTTCACATCCTATCTTCAATTCGATTTTTAAAAAAAGTCATCAGTATCTTCAACTAGTGCAAAACCAGGTGCTGAAAAGCAAGTTGCTGAAAAGTAGCATCTTGTCCACCTCTTCTGTCCCCATCAGGCATTGATGTGGCAGTTGACAGTCCTGATGATCCTATGTCATGGAAGAGCACCAAAACAACTCCACACAGATAATGAAATCAAGCAAACTTTAATCAGTAGCTAAAACCAAACAGCTGAAACCAACGAGACAACAGGTTTAACCAAAATAATGTTCCACTGGCATTTAACGAATCAAGGGTTCAATGCACTGCTTGGGAATGTTATTACTACACTGCAGCACAAAAGAATGGTGAATCCAAAGCACTCACACTCACTCACAACAAGGAAAACCTCTCATTCAAGAATAGCCAGAATTGCTTGACAGAAGGCGATGAGGACTCACTCAAGGATATCCAGAAATAATCACCCACCAAAAGGAGGGCAAAGGCACTCAATCCCTGGAAGTTTCCTTGGGTGGCTTCCCAGTCCCAAGGAGGGAGGCTTCCGATCACAGACCTGCTGCTCCGAGGAGAGCCATTCCAAAGGGGTCTCCAGCAGGGGCCCCATTTTATAGCGTGGTCGGACCTGAACTGCAGTCATCTATTGGCCATGGTCCAGAAGCCCCTCTGAGCTGAGCTGCCCCATTTTCTGAGGACCCTGTCTATTGATGGAGGAGTCCTCCCTTCTTGTTCCTACCACTGGGAGCAGGGGGGAGTATGTGCTGGTCACCACCTGACTTTTGTGCATACAGGACAGCAGCCACAGTGTGCTGCCAGAGGCGTGAAAATAAAGGCATGAAAGAGCCAGTGCTGCTGTGTGAAAAGCCCTGGCCCTTACTGGGGTGGAGACTCGGGTGGTGGTACTCCTGCCACATCCTGCTTCCACATATTTATTCTCCATGTCATCTTTGAACTCTGGCATGGCAGGTCACTATTGATGTTTCACTTAAAAACTTGAAGAAAAAAAAGAAAACTGTTTCCTAATATTTTTTTTTTATTATTTTTTAGGCAGTGATATTGGGGTATGAATCAGAAAGATCTTATGTTGTAAGATTCTGTGTCTCTGTATTTAATCTCTTTGTAATTCTGAAGCACGTATCCATCCCATCTACCACCTTTACATTAATTCCTATGGGAAAATGTGTTTTGCTATCTGTCAAATCAGTAACTGTTCCACTTTTCAGGAACAAGTGAGTGAGTAGTAGGATATGTTTGTACCAGGAAATCACCTTCTGTGTGTCTAATGCCACAACAAAAAATACATATTAGTATAATTCTGTTACTTATAGCTACATAAGCTGGGGAGATTTAGAAGATTTTAAGCTGTTAATCAAGGAAAAAGACTATACACAAAAACCAAGCTAAGAAGTTCATTCAAGGTAATGGAAGACTTTGTTTAGCTCATAGGACCTTTGTTTAAAATATCCATGAAAGTACTACACAGTACTGATTACGATGGTATTTTAAACTCTGACCGAACTAAGACTTAAGTATGTGCTTAACTTTGGTTAAATCAGTAATCCCACTGAATTCAGTGAGGGTAGGTTACACTCTTTAAAGTTTTTGAAGCCTAAAGGTCTTAGTGGATAACCAGAGCTGAAACAGGGAGAAGTGACAACGTCAGGGGTCACACGGAAAGCCTTCTGCCCATGTCCTGGGCTGGCTGGACTTCCCACACCTCCAGAGATGTGGAGCATTGCTAGCATTACTGCAGCTGCCGCCCTCAGCGGCAAACAGGAATGAAGCAGTCATTTTGCGGTGTGCTGCCTGCTTTGTACAAGAAATTAAAAAAAATAGATTCCATCAGACCAGACTTCCAGCTGACATTACCAACAGACCAGCACCAGACCACTGCTTTTGAGATACTGAGAAAGTGACAGGAGTTTTTAAATAAGACAGCCTTCAACATTCATTGTTAATAGGTGTATCAGAGTTTTAGTAAATATTTATGTAGCAGCCTACAGGATCAGAAATCAATACTGATGCTTCCCTTTAAAGATTGAAAAAACTCAGATGAGGCAAAGTAAAAGATTTTACCACACCACTGTTGCTCCTCTTGATTGTTAGCAGTCAGTGGCATGCAAGCTGACAGAGAGGGTATTGATTTTTATTACTTTGAGTGTTTCTTCATAGAAGAGAAGTACAAAAGGAGTAGAAAAGAAATAATAGCAATTCTTGTTTTCCCCAGCAGCACTTTGATCTTACAAGTTTAAGCAGTGAAAGAAAGGAATAGTCTATTCCATTGCACTCTGTACTGGTAGAAAATCCACATTTTTCCATCCTCCTTATTATTTCTCTATCCTGAAACCAAAATGAAAGTATGTGCATCATGACAGAATACCTTTAAAGTTCTCATATCTATTTGTGGCTCCTTGAGACTTTCCCAAACTCCCACTGCACTGTAACACACAAAATTCTGCAAGGAAAGAAAAAGTCTACAAAGAAAAGTTTGCTTTGAGTAGTCTAAACTGCTTCAGGAAGGACCTCAGAAGAACTGGTCTTGGATTCAGTAGAGAATTTTTCATTTGTGCAAAATGAGTATTGACTGTAGTGGGGCTTTCTCCTATGTATTTGGTTCTGTCCTCAATTCCATTGTTTGTATTCAGCCATTGTCTGTGTGAAGAATCTCTTGGCCACTAGCATATGTTTCAGATTTATCTTCCTGCATTTTTAATCTAAAACAGCTTGATCCAAAGCCATTGAGGTGACTATAAAGACTATCACTAAGTTCAGTGGCCTTCAGAGCAGGTCCATCAAGATCTTGATGATTAGCTGATACAAATTTGTCTGAAATGGAAGGCTGTGTTTATGCTGTGTTGAAACAGAAACCTCTGGGGTGTTTGTGAGCCTGGTTTGTTTCCTTTCCTGCCTGTCTTGACTTACCTCTTGGCTGGCCTGGGAATACATTGTCCTATAGATGATGGAAATGGTGCTCCAGTTGTACCTTGGGCCATGCCTGGAAACTCACTCTATGGCAGATAGGCAGTTCATCTTCTGAGGCAATCAGGGGACCACCTGATAGCAGGCACTATAGGCATAGTTAATATGAGTGCACCACATCAAATAACTTTATCATCTAGATCCATGTGACTACAGGCAAAATGGTAAATTAAATATAGTATTTGTTCCTGTATTAAATGTGCTTATGAACAAGGATTTTCCCAAACACTTTCAAAATAAACATTAAGAAGAAATTTCCTGTATGAACTGTTTGTCATAACTATCCAAAGCTGGCTTTTCTATGCCTTCAGAAGTAGCCACTGTCAAAGACAGGAGCACAACTGAGTACATCCAGCTATTTAATCTCTGAGGAAAATTCTTCTCATGTTGATGTCCTTGGCTGTGTTTCCCAAATGTTTTGGCATGTTAAAATTTATAAACTATGCATCTTTTCTGAGTCACCTAGTAAGCATTGGCTTTTAGAGAATTAGCTTGTGACAGTAGTATCTCAAAGCCAAAGCCAATACCAGCACCTTGAAATGTTTAATTAGTTTTCACATGCAGCTTTTATCTCTCTGCTCTAAACATGCAACTGTCACACACATCATAAGAGATCTTAGGCAGAAGCCTACAATAGCAGCTTAATGACCATTTAGTGGGATTGTTGCATATGGTGGATTATTATAATGAACAATTAAGGTAGACAGCCATCACTTTCCTTTTCATGATAATGGCATTTCTGCTCTTTCAATGGGAGTCAATCAGTGAAAACTGGTTGTTCTGCCTCATCTTCTATTCCCAACCTAAGGTCATGTATCAGTCCTGACCTCTAGCATTTTGTCCTCTTTCATGGGTCTCCCATTTCAGACATGAGGATAGCATCCATCTCACCAAATGTTGGATGATTGTGCATATGAAGAGCTTTAGGTGCTCTTCATTATAAATGGAGAAAACTAGAAAATTCTGATATGTGATTTATTAGCACACTTTTAAATATCAGCATTAGGATGAGGTTTCTGTTCTCCGTGCACTAGAAAGAGTTTTTAGATTACTACCTTTGATGTAAACAACTGATGTTTAGGATGTCTGATGTTACATGAGGGGAACCCAAACTCAATCTGGTGAATTTATGTGAGGACTACATGCCATGTAAAAACTTAAAATGCAATATTGACTTAATCTGCAGATCTGTATTTCATTGGGACATACTGCACTGGTTTGGGTTGCCATTCATTATGAAGCAATATATTGTCTGCTTCTACAGAGTACAGATGCCAGAATGGTGGCAGATAAGTACCAGGTGAGGACCTGCCCTTCAGTGCCAGCCCTTCTCTGCTCTTCGAGCAGAGTAAAGCCTTACTGGCCAGTAAACATGAGCTGCTTTGAAAGTTTTATGATTTTCTCAACTAAAAGAAGCCACATGGGCCACAGTGTAAACAAATAAATGGGAACAATGAGATGCAGATGACAGAGCTCCACATATTCCCATCTATCTGGAGTGTGCTTAATATTATATCATCCTTTTCTTCTGTGTGATCATAACTAAGGTGGAACTGCTGCTTTCTCTTACAGCCTTTCCCTTTGAAATATGGCATATCAACTGCAAAGAGAGGAGGAAAACATAAATTAGGATGCCTTAATAAATAGTACTCCAAAATAAGTTGGTGAGACCTTTTTTTTCTCTCTGTATAAAGGCACGGAGTAAACAGGTTAATCAGTTTAAGATTCTTTTATAAGGTCACAGTGCTTAGTATGATTAACTGGAGTTTAAGTTTGGCAGGCAATATGCTCATAATATGATCTAATCATGTTTGGTAGTGTGGGGAGGGAATTAAAGAAATTGCCTGAGAAAGGACTGCTTAAAAATTGGCAGCCTTGCAAATACTGTAACTTCTCTATGGAAATCTCATCAGAATGATGAGCCAGCCAGCTTTTCTGAGCCTGTCCAGAATTCTTCCTTTCAAAATATTTGTGCCTGAGTGATAATGGATGACTTCTACTGCTGGATGGTTCTTGCAGAACTTCAGGACTGACCTGAAGTATCCTCTGCTATTTCATTATTGGACTACAAACCACTTTGCCAAAAAGCCTCACTCCTCAATTCCTCCTTTTCTTTCAGGCCTAGAGTTCACACATCTGTTGGAATATTGTCACATAAACACATTCAGGCCAAATGGCCAAATACTGTTCTGCCCCCAGAAATGACCACAACCATATATTTCAACAGATCTAGACAGTAAACCCATGGGGATAACCTTTTCCAGCTCACAGTTTTATCCTGTTCTCCACTAACAAAGACTAACTCAACTCCTAAAGCATTTATGGTTTAGCAATTATATTCCTTAACTCTTCCTATCTACACTTATGTTGAATATCCCTTTTAAACTTGCTAAAATTTTGCTCCCAGAGGTAAGCAGTGGACATGATCAATCATCTAACTACATATTGCACCAAGAATCATTTCTCTGGTCAGATTTGAACTGTCCACCTTCTATTTTATTAACTTACCAGTTGGTTCATAGAAACCAAGGCAAACACTTTAACCACACTTCTCTAACATTTTCTTGATTTTTTGTTAAGACAGTTCTCATGTTTGTTTTTTTTTAAATTGCTACCAAGAGACCAGTTTAATTTTTTTTTTCTCTGCCTCTCCCCTTTTCCCCTCCATCCTCTAGTCCCACAACTTTAATTTGAAAAGCAGTGCCTGGGATGAGATGAGTACCCCACAGGAGCCATCTTGCTGGTTAGATCAAAGCATCTCATCATTCTCTAGATCATGCTCTGCTCTGTCCATACTTGCTGGCTTGCTG
>NW_010189124.1:20403-21075 GCF_000695765.1 Mesitornis unicolor | reverse complement strand
CCCATCCTTGCTGGTTTGTGGGGAGCCCCCTGCCGCTGCAGCCACCACCTTTTTGGCCTGCCCAGAGCAGGACCTAGCCTGAGCTGAAATAACTAACCTGTAACTGAGAAGTGCAGTAGTAACTTACTCTTATGCTTGTGTTGAGCTCTGCTTGTCATGTTGCCTGCTTCCCTAAACCCTTGCTTAGACTATGCTGGGTCTCTTTGCAGGTTCCTCATAGAAATTTCTTGGTCTGGACTGATCAGCTTAATCTTATGCTATCTGCCACAGTTGTTAAGTCTCAGCTCACTCGTCTTTAATATGTGTATTAAACTACATATGGCTTCACATCCATGTTAGACACCTCACTACACCTCTGTTGTCAGGTATGAAAAAAACCATTCGTTCCTACTCTTTCTTCCTGTCACTCAGACAGTTTTGACCCATATGCTTCGTTTCTCAGCCATGATAGTTTAAATTTATTTCTGTCTTTCTATAAGGCACCTCAGAAGGGGCTGCAGGGAAGTCTAACTGAGCTATGACAACCAGCTACCGTCTGCCTGCTGCTTTATTTTCATGTAAATTCACTGGATTTCTGTCTTGCAATGCCCATTGCTATTGCCAGCCCCAAGCTCCTCACAGCACCAGCACAGCTACTACTGTCCTCATCTGCTGCAGCCTCAAATGGTTCCT
>NW_010189124.1:0-20386 GCF_000695765.1 Mesitornis unicolor | reverse complement strand
TCTGTCTTCACCTGTGCAATTCCACATTATTTACGATGTGGAACTCACTATCAAGTATACACGCAGCTCTACTGGTACGAGCGATCGATGTGAGCATTGCCTAATTTTACCAGAGGAATCATTTTTTTATATCGATTCATACACTTTTTTCCTATAAACTCTAATATGCAGGCATTAGGTCTCATTGCAACATCACTATGAAGTGTCTGAAATTTTTGCACCAGAAAAGTTGCTGACATTACAAATGAGAAATAATAGCACTACTGTCCCTGAAGAATGATTCTATAAAGCTTTGGCAATGTGACAAAGGGCAAATGTTCAGGAAAAAAGAATATTTTCCCAGTGTTAGTAAAATGTCCAACATAATAAATATGAACTCCCTGGAGATTACAGGCAGTGAACATATAATTTTAGCCTTCACAGAAATGCATTATTGTTTCTTCTATTCTTTGTAATTCCTCAGAATAAGGAATGTGCTTATGGAAGATTAACCTCTAGATAGTGGGCTTCCCATGAAAGGCTTTTACCTTTTCTGTACTGTCTTCAGAAACTAACACATGGGTGTTGCGAGTATTAATTGCCAGGCAGTTATTTGGTCTGGGGTGCAGCCTTGGGCACACAGTATTGGAGAGATTCTTGTAGCATTGCAAATTACCTTTGATTTTCCCGTTTTACCTGTTGTGTAAAATAGCTTTTATGAAACACAGAACTAAACAGGTGCTGGGCCAGTGTGACAGCAAACTCCATAGCACATTCTGCAAGTCCCTTTACTGGAGGCAGAAACCGCGCTTTGGAGCAGATGCTTCATTCCCAAGCATGAACCCTTGTTTCCAGAACTGCTTTGGCACTGAAGGTGCACCTGTTGGCATCTCAGTGTGTGCCTGCCAGAAAGGGCAGGTGTCAGTCATTGAGCCTTACTGATGGCTGGCCTCAGGGAAACACTCTGGGAGGATGGGCGGGCTACAAGTGTTCATTAGCTCCTTCAATTTCTCTGCAAGAGAGAAAGGGGAAGTGGAAAGTGGAAGATGCCTAACATCAAAGCAAAAGGACCAGATGTTGGTGATGGGCTGTGTAAAACTGAGGAATTCACAAAGGACAGGAAATCTTAGCAGGTGAGAGGATCAAAGAAATGATTTCACAGCAGGTCTTCTCCTAATATGTGGGAATAGGCAGTCAAAGCAGGCTGTTCTGCAGCACGGAAGAAAAAAGTGAGAGAGAGAAACACCATGACTGAAGAACAACGTATTTTTCATTTCTTGTTTAAGTCTAATGCTTGTCAGAGAAAACTAAGATACAGGCATTCTTCACTACTTTGTCCACTGCTTTTTTGTACTTTTGCTTTTACTTAAGTAAATCATTGTATTCTGCAAGATTTTACATCAAGAGTGTTTACTTTCCCTTCCATGGGAGTTACAATATTATCCCAATCACCCTCTAGGCAGAAATGCCAGGAAGAGATGCTCCTATTCCTGTACCCCACGGGATGGCAGCAACAAAGATGCCACAGTGACACTTCCATAAGGACACTTCGGGCTCAGCAGTGGCCTGCTGAAGAGGGTAACCCAAAATCTCTATAGACAGTGCCCTCTGACAGCCAGGAAGAGAAGGCATCATATGGGGAGGCCCAGTCATGACCTGGTGGCTGGCTGGTATGGGGAACTGCAGCAGAAACAGGAAACGGTGGAGCATACACAGTCAGAACAGTCCTGAAATAGATGCTTATCTTCATAAGGTTAATGTTTACAAATGAACTGGTCCTTATATGCTTTCTTGAATGGAGATGGACTGAAACACATTCACCAGCCACAGTTCTTGTACTATCCTGAGGGGAAGAACTGTCATATCAAGACCATAATCTGGTTTAAATTGACCTATCAAATGTGAGGCTTACAAAGTTTTCAGATATCTCCAGAAGTGTAATTACCTTATATTCCTGGCATAAGCAATTAGCCACTGCTTTTTTTTTCCTTATCGTTTGCTTTTTCTGTTCTAACTCAGCCTCTTTAAACAAATGATCCTTGTGTAACAGAGGGAAAAGACATGATTAAAAATCACATGATTAACAATATGACACAGTTTACAGGAGAAGGAAAATTATTGATTAGGCCAAGTGATATAGCTGGAAAAAACAGACAAGCACTCAAGCATGGGTGAGCCCAGAATTTTGTAAGTTTTTCCCAGCCATATAATTTCGTATAAGAAGAGCTATTTCCTCTTTCCGTGAATTGGCTTGTATGGATCCTCTGGGGGCACAGTGTGGAGAATGCACTGAGAGCAAGGGAGCTCACTGAAGTGTGCTAAATATCCCACTTTATAAATTGGCGTAGCCTTGGGTGAAAAGTGCCGTGTTATTATCCAGCTTTCTTGGAGTTGCTCTTAATTGAAGCTAGGATAAGATCAGTTACAAATAAAAGTATTTCTTCATGACATCCAAAATAGATAATGTTGCCACAAAAACTGTAAAAGGTAAAGGTGAAGCAATGGAAGGAAAAAAACATTTGAGATTCAATAGGGAGGGACTCTCTCTTACGCTCCTCCTCACATTCCCTTTGTCTTTCTCCCAGCAGCTCATTGCAGCATTTCCCCATACTCACGTGGCAGGGGTGGTCTCTGTCCATATAACTTCCACCTCAGTCTTAACCCACAGAAGAACTCAGCTGGGCAGATCATGACAGCTCTCAAGGCTGGTCTCCTCTTGAAGCCTTCCAGGGGATGCAGGCAGGTGTGATCCTTCTCTCTGAAACTAGTTTATTTCTTTTCTATCCAGGCAGAAGACTGATCATTCTTCCTGAAAATATGGGTTGCTTGACTTTCTTGAGGACTTAAACACCCCTGCAGTAGACCAGGTATTATTTTCCATTCTTTTCTGACCACTTGCCCAGGCATTATGCTTCCTTCCACATCCATGTGTGACCCTACGTCCATAACTTTACACCGAACCCCATGTATCATGGTAATCTGTACCTTAACAAGTGTGCTTGATATCAGTGTCTCTGTAGGAGAACTATATACATCTTCTGACTGGATTTTGACTCAAAGCAGACACAAGGGTCTTTATGGCAATAGTAGATTTACAGTTGTTGACTGCAAGTATCTTTCTTCTATGCATAGTCAAATCAGTATCCTACCCTCATGTCTCATGACAATTAATGAATGCTTTCTCACAGCTCTGAGCAAGGAGGTGGTGACTCTATCTCATTTTCTACTTGAGGGACTGAGACATATGGGCTGATAAATTAAGCTCCAGAGAGTATTTGTTTTCATGGTCCAAAATGAGATGCTTGACCTTTTTTTTCTTTATTTATTTGTTTTAAATTCTGTTGTTTCTTCTAACAGTACCAGAGGAGACTCCCACTGGCTTCCATTACTGCTGTCAGTGCTCATCCTTCTGCTGGCCAAATCTTAGGGTGGCAAGTGAGGAAACTGGAAAAATCAAATGCAAATAGCTGAAAAGGTTGCCTTAAGGAGCCCAGATGAGGTGTTCGGGTCTTCTGTGCCACTCTATGACAGAACTGTCAATAAAATCTGCAGGGTTCTGCAGATATAAGCTTTTCTTATAGTCCCTGTTTTAATTCTCCACAGTACTGCTAATTTCTGCAGTATGCAAGGCAGAGGTCTGACTACTTCCCACCCTTGCTAAAACACCAGAAGTCAACATCTGGCAAAGCGTTCCCTTTGTGTCATTTTAACAGTTGGACTCAATGATCTTAAAGGTCTTTTCCAACCTAAACAATTCTATGATTCTATGGTTTTGCACAACATGTGCAAAGCAATTGGTAGAAATGGTTGTTTGGATGATGCAGCTTTGTTCAGAACTTCCAGTGCTCCCAGAAATTCCTGCAGTCTGAGCAATAGTTGTTTTGTTTTTATTTTGTTACTTTAAACATTCTGGGATGTTTCAAGACCAGAATCAGCTGCAAGGTCGGCTCCTCAAGGCTGAGGGGGAGACACACATCTGGGCTGCTTGCCACTTGGAGACTCCCTAGACAGAAACTTGTGTCTTGACTGCAGCTCTTTTCTGACATTTCCTGAGCTATAAGGAGAAGCAGAAAGGTGAAATAGCAAAAGGAAGTGCAAGATGAGTCTGTGCTCTTCTTGTTCCTTTTTGAGTCTGATAAATAAAGGCCTGAAAAGTAGGACTTTTTCTACCTCGAAAAGTCTCCATTCTCTTCTTACTCTTAACCTTTGAAGCATCAGAAAGGTCAAGGCTCATCTTCACTGCTTTTTCTTGTGAAACTGCATGGATATCTGTGATATTGGCTGTATAGAGCTGAATCCTTAGCAAACTTTTTTTTTCTCCAGCTGTCTGTAGAGGGGTTGTATTAAACATGTACTAACACAACCCAGAATTTTAAACAGCCTAGATTTACTTCCTCTCTCAGCTATTCATGCTATACCTTCATCATAGATACCATAATACTATTAGTTCTCAAGCTGTCCAGAGAGTCTATCATGAAAAATGGTAGAGACAAGATCTGCATTTTTCATGTACAAAATCTCTGTCGAAAAGTTATCTCAAAATATCTGTAAAATAAAATCTCTTTCAGGCTTTCTTTATAGCTAGAAAAGGAAAGACATGGACCCATTTGTTCCTCTCGAGATCATATCCAAAAGCTGAGAAAAGGGCCGAATTTAAATAAAATAAGATGAACTCAACTTTTACGAGGCTGCTATGGCCCAGACTGGCCTGACAATCCATGGCTACCAGTTCTGAGCTCCAACACCAATAACAGCCCACTCACTGCAGTGCAAGGGCCAGCAAGGCCAAGTACTGGGTCCTGCAGTGGGTTCACAAGCCCATGCAGTGCCACAGGCTTGCGCAAGAGTGGCTGGAAAGTTGCCCAACAGAAAAGGACCTGGGGGTGTTGGTCGACAGCCAACTGAACATGAGCCAGCAGTGTGCCCAGGTGGCCAAGAAGATCAGTAGCTTCCTGGCTTGTATCAGAAATTGTGCTACCAGCAGGACCAGGTAAGTTTTTGTCCCCTTGTATTCGGCACTGGTGTGGCTGCATCTTGAATCCTGTGTTCAGTTTTGGGCCCCTCACTACAAGAAAGACATTGAGGTGCTGTCCAGAAAATGGCAATGAGGCTGGTGAAGGCTCTAGAGCACAAGTCTTATGAGGAGCATCTGAGGAAGCTGGAGTTGTTTAGCCTGGAGAAAAGGAGGCTGAGGGGAGACCTTATTGTCCTCTACAACTACCTGAAAGGAGGTTGTAGAGAGGTGGGTGATGGTCTCTTTTCCCAGGTGGCAAGTGATAGGATAAGAGGAAATGGCCTCAAGTTGTGCCAGGGGAGGTTTAGATTGGATATTAGGAAAAATTTCTTTACTGAAAGGCTTGTCAAGCATTGGAACAGGCTACCCAGTGAAGTGGCTGAGTCACCATCCCTGGAGTATTTAAAAGACATGTAGATGTGGTGTTTAGAGACATGGTTTAGAGACATGGTGGACTTAGGTTTATGGTTGGACTTGATGATCTTAAGGGTCTTTTCCAACCTAAATGATTCCATGATTCTGAAAGTTTGCTGATTTCTTCTGCTCTGGATCTGTAAGCTGCTTTCCAGATGCAAGAGGCACACACCTGATGTAGTAAAAACCAAAATCTTTTCAATCTTCAAAAGATGTTTATCTGAACAATAAAACCTATGATCCCACTATTATTTCAAAAATATTGTGCTCTACCTGCATGCAGAATGTATCAGGATTTCATCAGGAAATAGTGTCACAGAGATTTCCACTGTGCCTTGAGCAGTACTCTACCAATGCTTAAACAAACAGAAGCTGTTCATGTGTCTGTGGAATAGGCAAGCAAGTGAGGCTGAAAGTACTGGCACTATGTTGTCCTCTAGGAGCTGGCAGAAGGCGAGAGCCCTAGTCCTAAACAGAACTGTGTGAAATGTGCTCAACTGAAACACAAAATCACATGGAATGAATGTTACACACTTGAAACTGAGCAGTTTGGTCAAAAAGGATCCCTTCATCTGGATTGTACCTGGCCCCAGTTCTGGGGAAACTTGGATGGAATAATGAAAAATCATGAAAACCATAAACTGCTTTTTTTTTTGTTTTTTAGCTCGGAAATTGCTGAAGCTCAGGGAACACAAATCCACTGAGACAGAAGCCAAAGAAAAAGGTTGTCATTATTCTCATTTACCCTTGTACCCACTCTTCATGATGCATTGCCAGGACACACACTGAGAAGTTTAACAAGTCCCTGAATGAAGGAACACAGCTTTATTTCTCTCTGTACAATGAAAGCAGCTACATTTCAGTGTGACACCAGTGAGAGTCATTCAACAATGATGTTCTTTGTACAAATGAGAGACTTTATCCAAGAGGAAGATGTCTGTGATGATGATAAAACTAATCATCTGTAACTTCTATAGGATGTTTTTCCTCCTCAAATATCAAAAGACTTCACAAAGGAGGGTGTTCTTATCCTGTCATTATAGAAAAGGGAACTTACACAACAAGAAATGAAGAACCTAGTCCAAGATCAAATGTTAGATCAGGAGGAGAGAAATAACCACTGTCCTATTCCTGTCCTCCATGATTAACCTGCCCCGTGAAACACTCTGAAGGTGAGAGTAGCTTCTTCAGCCTGCTCTTCAGAGGGAGGAATGCACACTGATGAAGTTTCATCCTCCTCCTCTACTGCTGCTGCTACTCTTCATCCCCTCTTGCCACCCTGGAACATGTTTTCTCCAAGCTCTGAGCAGCCTGGACACAGTAAAAGAGGGTGAGTTTGCTGTGACTTTCCTTGCTTTGCTGCACTGTGGTCAGTGCCTTGAGTAGTGTACTATACAAATATCGTGTACCCTACACACACAGAGAGTGGTCACATCATGTACAGTGTGACCCACAGCAGTCTTGGTGGGTTGTAGTAGCCTCTCCTGTCCCCAGAGCAGCAGACATTCAGGTCATATATCTCCTCCTTACAACTCCTCACAGCCTGGGACGGGTTTGCAGCAAGGTCCTTGTGGTAAGGGCAAAGATAGTGGGGAAATGCAGTATCACCTTACAGGAGGAGAAAATGGGCCAGTCCAGGGAAGAGCTGCTCAGAGCAGCTGAAAAAGAAAAAGGAATGGAGTCACTTGTCCAAGATTTATATGTCATTGCCATTGGATGCTGAGAAACAGAGTCTTGTGATGCCATTTTTTTAAATTAAAGAAACGGTTAAACACACAATGGATAATTGCTCCATTTTTTTACAAGGAAAAATGTCTGTTTCACAAATATGACTTCCAAATTATCAGACATGCATCATTAAGAGGTAGCAGCTCCAGGAGCCTGGAAATCCAGGCGCTGAGCTTTGCAGCACGATGTGCTGCAAGGGAACAGCCTGACAATGCCTTACACAAGTTCAACCAGTGGTTACATGGAAGTAGCTTTGCCAGCTCTCAGCTCAGGTTGAAGCCTCATTATGGAGGATGCTGTACATGCACACAGAAGAGATTCGTTGCTACTCTGGATAGAAGTCAGAAGGCTTACATATGGAAATTATCTGTTTGCCAGGGATTTAGGGGTTGAAGGGAGACCTGTGAGGTGTCGTCACTAGCGTCAGGGTAAACTAGGACAAAACCCAGCGTATCCTGAACACATACATCATTTTCAAGGGGGAGCTGTCGATTAGCACAGAGTCAGACATCACTGGAGAAAAATCTCTGCTCTTTGGGGAAGGAAGGAATCTCTCTGTGACTCAAGAGCGGATGGTTTGGCAGCAGCAGCTCAGCCAACTCCTATCACTGGTTTAACAAATTACACAGATATGCTCCCTCCTATGTAGTTACAGCACATGACTGGAAAGAAGACTCAGGAAGAGGGATAATGTGAGAAGAACTCATTTTCCACATGTAATGTCAGCTGAGCAGCCAGAAGGGATTCTGATGAAAACCAGCAGCCTGCAGCAGGTCACCGCCTGTCTGTCTCGCAAAATATACCTTGATGTTTAAGCACATAGAATGCCATCTCCTCATCCAGATAAAACAGAGCATTATAAACTACTCATATTTCCCTCTCTCTAATTATCAATGCTTAAATTAATCCTGAGCCTGTGTCTTTAAGCCCTGTTTATTGCTCCTCTTGTTGCCATAGCATTTAGTGTTTCCATGTTGGAGACTTCCTTTTTTTTTTTTTCCAGACATTACCCCATCAGCACAGTTCCAGACCTGGGATTCCAGCCACTTTTGGCTAAAGGGAAATTCATTTTTTTAGCTATAAAAATACTAAGACATGTAAATGCCTGTGGCTCAGATTTAGGTCCCTGTGTCTAGGAATAGCAGCACAGCTGAGAGTGAATGAGAGAGGAAAGGAAGAAGCAAACAGACCTCTGTGCATCTCGTCTCCTTCCTCTGAGTCAAGCTGTCATCTCAAGGATGGGGAGAGGAACAGGCTGAGGAGTGAAAGCCAGGACAGCTAGCACACGCTGGCCAACAGAAGTGTGCTATACCATAAACCTCATGCTCACTGTAAATTGGAAAATTTGCTGAGGATAACCCTTCTTCTTCCCTCTTTCCTTGATGGTTGTCATGTCTGGAGCATCTCACTCGTTCTGCTCCCAGGGCCTACTCCTCTGTTTGGTGTGACCATTGTGCTCTCACTTGGAGCTGTGGCACTTGCAGTTTTTGTCATCTAGCATTCATTTTTGAGAGTGCACAGCTTGCAACCACTGTATGAGCTGAGTGTAACTCTGTGTATTTTATATTAATACTGGTATTAATATTAGTTTCTTATTATTATTTTATTAAACTTGTTACCATTGCAACTCATGGCCCCCTTTCCTTTTTGCAGTTCTCCTCCTCAGGGGGTGATAGAACAACTGCCTAAACAAAGAGACAAAGTGTCACTCACTCACGAATACAGTGACACAAAGACAAAAGAAATTGCTCCGTTTGAGCCTGATCCAAAGTCCAAGGCAGTAGAAACTCAGCCAGCCCTTTAAGAGGTTCTGGTCTGTGGTTAGACTCATCTTGTCACTAAGGTCTTTGCTAGCATGCAGTGGATGTGGGAGGAAGTGTGACACCAAAAGCCCCTCCTTTGCTACATCCCACCTTTGCAGCCTGCATAAAACTGGAGTCAAGTCTGCTCTCTGCACTCAGTAAGTGAGATTAAGGGTCCCTCAAGAGACCAGAAGTGGCTGGTGTAAGAGGAGAGATAAACTGAGCCTTCTGAAGTGAACTATCTTCTCCTGAATACCAGAAGGTTCAGAGGGAAATTTTGGCTGGGTAGAGTATAAGTACTGTGTTAATTCTTGTGCTGGGCTCCTGCAGTAACTGCAAACCCCTGGAAAACAATGGTGTGGAAAAGATGCAGTAGGTCCCAGATATTAACATTGCCCTGAAATCACTGCACTGGTGTGACCCTCTGGTTGCCTATCTGGAAAACAGAAGTAATGAATGGATATTTCATTGTCTTTGTAAAGTGTCTGCTGATACAGAGATGGAAAATATGAGCAAAGCGCAAAGTACCACTAATATTAAGCTATTTCTTACAGCATCGTTAATGCTGCTTTCTGCAAATCGTTGCCATTGACTCACGCTGGCACTGAAATTATTAGTGCTGAGTAAAGTGTCAATCTGTTACATTGCAGCACAGATTGAAAGAATAAGATAAAATATTCTGGGGAATATGGCATGAAGTTTTAACTAGCTCTAAGTAACAGCTACTGCTGATTATTAACATTATAGAACTCACTAAATTACATTAAAATAATAAAGTATTTCAGCTACTCTGTTACTTCTTCTTGTAATATATCAGGAGCAGCACTGCATGCTAGTAGCGTGTCAGAAAATTACATTAAAAATGCAAATAATTTAAGAAGAGGGGAAAATTAAATTAAATTTGAAGTAAAATTGTGATGCAAACCCAAATATTTTCTACAGTGCTTTTTTAAATTTTGAACACTTTTTTCATTCAAATTCTATTCATGAGCCTCGTGGATTTTGAGAAGACGCAAATCCAAGAGCATTCCTGGAACATTTCATAAGGCTAAAATGGGAAGTGTAGGGCCAAATTCAAGCAATTTTCTTGGTTTCTACCTACATGTGTTTTCTTGGAATTTTGGATGAATACTTCCGAATACTGGTGGGTTATGTTGCTGTACAGGCAAAACCCCTGAAAGAAAGGAATTTCAATAAAGAGCTTGTTGGCCATACTACCAAGATTTATTTTTATTATCACTAGAAGTAGTATCTTTCTTCTTTTAACTTTGCACATGAAAGGAAAAAATTGTTTCTGGCAAAGAGGAAACTAGTAAAATCCTCAGGGGGATAGTGTCTCATTTGGGCTTTCTTGAAAGACCAGGAAAAAAGAGGGCTAATAGCTGAAAGACTGAGGGAGCCATGTAAATCATGGTTAGGGAAGCAGAAAATGTTGATCAGCTGTGCTGTTCCTCAGCAAGCAGGAATCCCCAAGCCTCACTACCAGAGCACTGTGTAAACCACAGAAACTCGCTTCAGCAGCAGTGAAGAGCCACTGCTCTGAACAAGCACAGGCGGGTGTTCTGGCTTCCTTATGGACACTCCTCAGCAGGGGCTGGTAAGTTCTGGCACAGGACAAAGTGGGTCTGCAGCAGAGGAAGACTAACGGGTACATTTGTGGGCAGCAAATGGCTGGTGGACACCTGTCCTTCCCAACAGATCCCCAGCTGGGATTTCTGTTATCCAAACAGTTCACATCATGGTGTCTCTCCAGCTTTGCCAAGATCTGTAGTGAAGTCTACTCAACTGCTCAACAAGGAGCACAAGTAACTAAGAAAGACTGAGAGCTAACTAAGGTGATTTGTATCTTCTCCTTTTCCATGCTCCCTGGCTATGAGTGAACCTGTCCACTTATGGACAAGAATTAGAGCCTGCAGTGAACACCAAGGAGGATATAAAACCATTTGTAAAATCAAGATGCGTGTTCAAGCAATGCTGTCTGATGCTGCAGAGCAGAACTGCAATTGTGAAAATCAAAATCACAGCTCGAGAGGGGAAAAACTTAAGTTGCATCTAAAATCCTCAAAAGGATTTTAAATGACCATACAGAGGATCCTAAAGAGGATACTAAATAAGGATCCATGACAGACCAAGTTTCATAAATATTAGAGACATACAACCATGTACTGAAACTGCACACAAGAATTCCTCAGCTCAAGTTTCTCACTAAAGCAGGGCTCCTGACTCATCCCTTGGGTAACAGAGGGTGGGGGCAGCCCTGGATGCCCCTTCTCTTCCCTGAGCTCCCTTCTGTACTTGCCAGGCTACAGATGGTTTATTTTCCTACCTCCTCACCAGCCAATTGGCCAGCTAATTGCCCCCTCACCAGCCAAGTTAATAGCCAAGCTAAATTCAGTGTTTGGATTTTCACCAACGGAAACATCTTGGAAATTTAATAGCACAGCTCTTCTCCTACCAAGGCTGCCTGAAGAGAATTCCTACAAGCAACCAGCTTTCCTGGAGCAAAGATTTATTCCACCTTCTGTTGTTTTGTTTTAAAGATCCAGACCTCAGATGATGTCATCTTTTTGCCAATTACACCCCTGTCAGCATAGTTAGCCACATCCAAGAATACAGGGTGTCCACAGCTCTGTGCTCCAAGAAATGTCTCAGCTGGCTCTTGGCTCCCCTTGGCTTCTGGACACAGTGCACATGTGCACAGAAGGCGGTCACTATCTCATGTCAAAGCTGACGTCCCAATCTGTAGAGCTCTCATCACAAGGACTGATTTTGATTGTGTGGTTTTGACTTTCACACACACAGTGATAGGCCCGTGTGCCGCAAACAAAAATACTGCACAATCTGCACATGGCAGAGGTATGATCCAAATTCTTGTTCTGCTTGTTCACAAAAGAACTTGACCTCTCTTGTTTCTGTGACTCCTTTTAGCTCAACACCTTACTGATTAAACACTTGTTTTCATGTGCCTTTTGCATCCTTGACCTCATTTCATCTGGGATGGCAAAGAAGTCTCATACAGCTAAGTCTTCAGAGAGCTGAGCTGTTTACTTCTATGTTGGTATTCTGACTGTCAAGCCCTACTATAAGCAATAAATCATGGAATAACTTGCATTTAAGTAGAGACTTCTAGTGATGCATTGATAGCATTTTAACTACTTTGGACATTTCAGAGCATTTGACCATGAGCAGATTCAACCTTGACATTTGAAGATAACAAAGCAATTAGGACAGGTATTGCACATTAAATACTTTGTTTCCTGAGCACAATTCATAATATAAGCCCATCTGAGCATGTCACAGCTGTAGTCTCAAGCACAGCCTGAGCATCATCCTCACCCTGCATATTTAACCTAGTGAATATTGCACTTTCTTTGGTTTTGGCAGCAGGAGGCAGGAAGCTCTTGATGTCCCCATGTGGGCTCCTGAGTGCTGCAGCTCCCGGTGAGAGGATATACAGAGGGAAGGTCCAAGGTGTTCACACAGACTTTGTCCTTGTTGTCCTTCACCCTAGCAGGCAGAGGAAAGAGCACTAGAAGTAATTTTATGTAATTGCTTCAGGTTGCCTGTCCATATACTGCAGTACAGAGCACTGAGAGGTTTCATGGTGATGCAAGTCCTACAAAGCCGAATTGTTCCATCTTGGTATATAATTTGAAGAACTGTGTAAAACAGCAATTGGAGAAATGCAATGTATTTCTGACACTTAGTTCTGTCTCAGAATAAAAAGCATCTGGTATAGAGCTTGTGAAGGGACCTGTAATGTCTGTATCTACCTCAGTGATTCCAAAATCCTAATGCAGACCTTAAAGACAATCTTTAATGTAAGGACAGGGAGACAGAGGAGGGGTGCAGGTGGATCCTGGTGATCTGAACTGGAAGGCTGTCTTGTCCCACACAGTGGGTTATGAGGGGGTGAATCTTTTGAATTTCTCAAAAGCCCACATACTTGCTCTGCAGGTTGAGTCACGACAATGGCTCAGAGGAAGAATTTTACAGACAACTTTATTAATTGGCAACTTTAGTGAACAAACGGGGACAATTTGACAATGATCGATAGATAACTGTCAACAAGCAAATAAAGCCACTTTGGCAAATGAGACTATTCTCCAGACAACCCATCATAGTTCATACAAAACTTATGTACATCAGAAGGAGAAAAGAGAGAGAGAGCAGGGAAAGGAAAGGAAAGGAAAGGAAAGGAAAGGAAAGGGAATAAAGAGAGAAAATATCACCATCCCTGGATCCAGCACTGTCATTGAGCAGCAGTCTTGATCTAGTGGTGGTGGGTCGATCAAGGCATGAATAGGGGCGGTCTTTATATTGCCTGTCTTCTGTCTGCCTGATTGGTTGTTGTAGACACTTCTCTGCTCTGCCTGGCAGCTGCTGTGTCTCTGGCTAGCAACAGGAGAAGCTACCAGAGAAGCAGCCCACCCCGCAGGACTTGCTCTGTCTCTCTCAGTCCCTGTTTCATGAGATATTCGACTCCAGCTGTTTGAGACATCTCACTCGCAAACAGTTTGTGACAGGGCTGACGTAGCGCACATGCCCATGAGGCTGCTTTTCCACCGAGAGACAGCCAGGACCAGCTCAGGTCCTCCGCACCCCTACTTGCCATTTCTTGTGGGCCAGATTACATTAAGCGACATGTCTAGTGACCCTCCGTATCTGAGGAAGTTCAGATGTATGTTCAAATCTATCTCAAAGCTTAAAAAAAATAAATGTGTATTTTCTCCATGATGACTTTGTTTGTTTGTGCTGTCTCCTGTTACCTCCCTGGTCTGTTGTTTTGTGACTCAGTGGAAAATCAGCTCCTGTGATGACTAACAAAGAGCAGGAGGAAGAGAGAGCTCACTTCAGTAACCCATGACTTTTTTTTTATTTTTCTCCTCTTTGGGGGATTTATTTTATGACTCTCACTAAATTTACAGAAAGTTAGCCAGCTAGGCAGAAAGTCATTTGCAAGGAAACTGGGCTAAATTGAAACAAAAATGTTAGTTGGTTTCCCAGAGGAAAAGAGAGCTCTTTTCTGTAATGTCTGTGCTGCTCTTCTTCTCCACCCACATACTGGGGAAATTCAAATGTGATAATGGGGAGCTCAGCAGAGATTAAGACTGAAAGAACTGAAGATGCAGAAGCTCATTTATCCCCCAAAACGTTTTGCTTTTCTACAATTTTTAGTTTGAGATCAATGAGAAGGATACAGTCCTACAGAAATCAGGAGTTACATGAAATGGCAGTGTATAGTTCCAACAAAAATAATAAAATTCTACTGCATTGCCTTTCTTGAGTGTCCACCAGCTCTTCCCAGCTCTCAAGGAGAACGTAAAGACCTCTTTATACATCATCACATAACTTATCTTCACAGCATCCCATTCTGCAAGTGGAGAAACTGAGGCACGGGCAAGCTAAGTGGCTTACTTAATATCACAGAGGGGAAATGCAGTAGGGCCTGTGTAGAAACTAACAACTCCATTGCCAAACTGCTGGATGCAAGAAAGGCTGAGGGAGAGACTCACTCTTATGCTTTTGCATTTCATCATTCCTGATAAAAGACATACTGTGCAACATGTAGTAAGCACAACATGGAGCCTCTTACACTGCTCTTAATTTGACTGCCAGGAGTCCTAAACCTGTCTCAGGCTTTTGGAGGAAGATGAGCAGCACGTCACTCCCCAGCAAGGTGGGGGAGGCGTGTCCTACTGGAGTACATGGTAGAATGTACAACCCAGATAGAGTAGAACTGTAAATCATATCTTTATTTTGTAGTTTTACAGCCTGAAGCTGCAGCCAGTGTTAGTCCTTACTGCTACACTCTTCAGTGCAGCCATAGGCTTTGCAGGTTGAGGAACTAAGCTATGCAGTAACAAATGCTTTCCTGCTTGTAGATAAAGTGTTTGGATTTTATTTAAACTACATTTTGATTTAACAAAACCATTATGGTATTTTTAATAAAGCCTTTTGAATATGAAAAATGTTTATGGCATTTAGATATTGGGCAGATTCAGTTCCTGACTGTAGTCCTTAACCTCTGAAGGGTACTCTCCCAGTTTCTTTTAAATCACATGCAGTAGAGTTAGTTACTTCTGCCTCTTGTTTCTGACTCTTCATCCAGTCCTTAAGAGAATGCTAGTTAAATACCAGAGAAGTAAATATGTAATCAATGAGACTTTTTTTTAATGTTAATCCTGTGTTTAATAAGGCTTAGAAATGTAAATAGGTCACATTAAGATGTAGAGTGCACAGCAGGGAAACTTCTCAATGTCACCAACCCCAATCACAGGAAAATCATGAGCTGGGACCTTCAAAACTGAGACACCTTTGTGACTCAGATGGAGGGGGTGTCGAGTCCCACCTCAGAGGCTGGAAGAGAGTAACTAAGGTTCTGCAAATCCCCTCGGGCTAAATTAAGGTGAAATGACGCCAAATGATCAATTAAACATTTTATTTATAAACTGCTTGAATCTGGAAAAGGTAAACAACTTGAGCTTGGAAAATGTAATGCATTGGCAATGTGGTTTCTTATTGGAAAACTTTCTAAGAGGAAGTAAAAGAAAAGAGAGACAGGAAAGGAAAGAGATAAGGAAAGGTATCACCACCCGTCACAATCCTATGATTGGACATGGTGATCCTCAGGTGGTGGGTGTCTACGTGGCTCCCCAAGTCAGTGCCTTTTATACAGTCCAGCCTCTCAAGGACTTCTGTAACTCCTGGTCTGCTGCGCAGGCATCATTGTGGGGGGTGGTGGTCTTGAGACCAACCCCAAATAGACTCTGTGAGTTGTCTTGCATGGCAGCACAGAACCCCATCCTTTCACAGACAGAGGCCTTCTGCTTCGCATTGAACTGAACCTGTCTTCTTATGGAGAATTTGTATGCCACAATGTTTGAGACATCATTAACTCTTTCAGTCTCTCACAGAGGGTTCTTTTGCTTCCATCAGTGGGAAGTGTCCTGACAGGGAACAGTATCACTGCAGAATGGACCATGGTGTAGGGATCGTTGCCATTGCAGAGACCCAAACTGGTAAGTCCCCTTCAGTCTTAATTTAGGCTGGTCATGCAAATGTAGCAATATTCCTCTGCTAATAACCTGAACTCGGGCTTCTGAGCTCAGACAGGGAACCTGGCTAATGAAGCTAGATCCTGTCCAGGCTCAGCTGGCTTACCTTCAGATAGTTTGGCTGTCCTTACATGCATCAAGGTAGACACTATTTTTCTTCAGTGAAGACTGAGAGCATTAGTCAATAACTTGATCCCAACAGCTGGAATGTGTAGAAGAACTATTACAGTAGGAATTGCAGCCACAGTCACTGGTCCCAGCAGACATCTGATGGATAGAGCTAGGAGGGGTGGAAATCTCATCATTTGAGTCACTTAAAAGTGGACAAAACAAAACCATAGAGAATATGGAGAAGGAAGAGTCCTCTCAAGTGAGGAAAGAGCCTCAGTGTGGCCTGATGCAAAAGACTACACTGTCATCTAAGATAGGACCATACCTGTCCTCAGTAGTAGACTTGCTCCCCATATGTGGCTGGAGGTCATAGCTTGGAGCCCACAGGGTGCTGCCTATGCTGACATGTACCTCGCTGGTGCAGCAGCCCCAAGTGACTGAGTGTCAGGCCACGGGTGCCCCTATGGGCAAGCTACAGGCTCTCTAGAGTGCCTGGTATGGGTAAGAGACAGGCAGAGCTGAGACACCCTCCACAATGCAAGGCACAGCGTAGACAGGATGGCCTCTGGCAGGACCCATGGGCTGAAGGAGAAGGACTGGGACACTGCTCCCCTTTTCTCACCATCTCACCTCACAGCTCCACTCAGGGGCAGTGGATGCCTTCAAGGGGAGGAGAGGCTGGGAGAAGAAAAGCAAAGGTCCAGGGAATTAATACGTTTCTTTCTTCTGTGTCTTCCCCCCTCCAGCATTCTTGGCAGCAAAAGGGGCTCCTCTGTCCTTGGAAAGTATCCAGCTGCCTCTCTAGGCAACACAACACAGGGAAGATATTAGAGGCCTGGAAACTGGGTTTGCTACTTAAGCTGGTCCTTTTCTCTGCTTCACTTAGAACTGAACAGCTGGCTTTCTACTGGCACAGCTGGGGGTTTTACCTTAAGCCTAATTAGAAGAGTTTCACTAGCAGTGCAAAAGCTGCACTTTTTTAGGACTTGCTGAAAAGTTTAAGATGTGTCCTGGGTGTATTTTTGCAGTAGAAGCTAAATTTTACGACCAGTTTCTTTTTCCTTCCTGCAACATTAGTAACTCTACCTTTAGCCTGGCCTCATTTTTCTAGTTAAGTCTGGTCCATCTCAGTTTTTAACAGGGCCCATCACGGGGCTGACTAAGTGCCTGGAGAACACAGTAAAGTGAGGACATTTTTAATAGTGAAGGTATTTAAACCCTGACCCAGCTTACCAGAAGGTAATGGAGAGTCTCTACCTAAAGGCAGTTACTTTAAATATAATTTCACAGAATCACAGAACCTCAGGAGTTGGAAGGGACCTCAAAAGATCATCCAGTCCAACTCCCCTGCCAGAGCAGGATCACCAGACCAGGTCACACAGGAACGTGTCCAGGCGGGTTTTGAATGTCTGCAGAGAAGGAGACTCCACAACCTCTCTGGGCAGCCTGTTCAGTGCTCTGTCACCCTTACAGTGAAAAAGTTTTTTCTTATGTTCACATGGAACCTCCTATGCTCCAGCTTGCACCCATTGTTCCTTGTCCTGGCATTGGACATCAGAGAGAAGAGCCTGGCTCCTTCCTCCACTCCACTTCCTCCACTCGCCCTTTACAAATTTATAAACATTAATGAGGTCACCTCTCAGCCTCCTCCAAGCTAAAGAAACCCAGCTCCCTCAGCCGCTCCTCATAAGGGAGATGCTCCACTCCCTCCATCATCTTTGTGGCCCTGCGCTGGACTCTTTCAAGCAATTCCCTGTCCTTCTTGAACTGAGGGGCCCAGAACTGAACACAATTTTCTGGATGTGGTCTCACCAGGGCAGAGTAGAGGGGAAGGAGAACCTCTCTGACCTATTCACCACACCCCTTCTGATACACCCCAGGATGCCATTGGCCTTCTTGGCCACAAGGGCACAGTGCTGGCTCATGGTCATCCTGCTGTCCACTAACACCCCCAGGTCCTTTTCTGCCTGGCAGCTTTCTAGCCACTCGTCCCCAAGCCTGTAGCGCTGCATGGGGTTGTTGCGACTGAAGTGCAGGACCCGGCACTTGGCCTTGTTGAAGCTCATACAGTTGACCTCAGCCCATTGATTCAGCCTGTCCAGGTCCCTCTGCAGAGCCTTCCTACCCTCAGGCACATCAACACTCCCTCCCAACTTAGTGTCATCTGCAAACTTTCATGGGTTTGCACAATGGATCAGGAGGAAAGAAGGTCTGTGGGCTATTATCAAGGTGGTTTGACCTTTTCTTTTCTGGAAGGACACTTAGTTTGGGTTTTTCCTCTCTCTTCTGTTATGCTACACCAGGGCAGGTGCCTGGAATTACTATGAACTGTAGTGAACAATATTCTTCACTCACATGCTTTGGCAGCCAGAAGAAGAGGAGAAAAGTTATCAATATATATGACATGAATATCGGAGGCCGTGAGATCTGACTCTTCAGCAAACCCTACTTGAAAGCAGAGGCTAGTACCCAATGCATTATTTTTCCTCTCATGTGGATTTTATCCTTTTGTCTCCCTAAATCGCATCAGCAGTCTCACTTGAAGAGGTTTCTTGAAAGTCTTTACTTCCTGGCCCCCCAGAAAATGTGTTTTTTTGTAATGGACACAACTGGCTACTGCATTTCCCTCCAGAAAAGACTATTTCATGGTAAGCAGGGAGCAGTGAAACTGTTCTGATGTGGATGCTGCACGTTTCAGTGAGCTGCTTACCATTGTGCAGCTTTGCCAGTTCAGATCAGCCAAGGATCTCACCCCAAGCCATGAAAAGCAAGGCCATCATGCCTGATGTTGCTTAGATGGAAAATCCTCCCAGCTGAATCATCAGCTGTCAGGAGGGGCTGGGTTGTATTTGTATAATCAATGCTGCTGAGCTATCATTTCAATGTATTTCTTTCATGACTTCTGCAGAGCCTGCTTGTCAGAGATCTTGAGAACATCAGTCTGAGCATAACACAAATTTCTTTCTATCTTTGCAATTCACCTTTAATAGGGATGAGAACAAATCTACTCTGACTGATCAGGCACCTGACAAGTCTTATGAGCACTTTCAAGAGCCAGGCACAAGAGCTCAAGCACTTCCTCATTTATTGCTTTGATACTAAAAGCAGAGAGTCACAGATATTAAAAACAGAGTCCTGGAGTACAGGGGAGATAGGATCCATTCTGTGTACGGAAATTGCCTAGCTTCATGTTCTACATGGTGCTTCAGATTACCAAAAAAAAATAATTAAAAAACAAAAATCCTTGTAGAGTTCCATCTGTCTGGGAGTTTTTCTGCAAAATCAATTCTGGAGTCAAAGGAATAGAAAAGCTTCCAGATTTCTCTATTGCAGGCTGAGACAAGTTTGTAGTATTTACAAACAATTCCAGAAATTGCCAACATGCTTGCAGGGCAAGGACTCTAATGCTATGAAATGCAGAGCACTTTAACTTCTTCAGGTCTCCTCCAGTCACAGCCAGCTACAAATTCTGCCCTTCGGTTGCTGGAATATCTCATCATGAGGGATACTTTTTTCAGGTTGAGAAATACAAATGTACCTTGATAGAGCCATAGTCAGGCATGTACATGGGCTGTGCTTCTGATGTATTTGTACAAAGCACTCCTAGTGTGGAAAAAACTTACACTAAGCACTTAACATTTTCGCACACTAACTTTTTGCCAGTATAGTTTATTCCAAAATTCCCACCCTTCCCCCACATTTTCACCCATCTAATCACTCAAAACATGAAGAGCAAGTGTGGAGGGACAGGTACATGCAGCACTGAGGAAGGAAGGGCATCATTTTGCTACAGCCTGTCTACAGCAGCTTTCACATGCCCAGGGCAGACTCCAGTTCCACAGGTGCAGGCACATTGCTCCTCTCCTGACAGCAATCTTAGGTGATCCCTTTAGAAATGGCTGTCACTAGTTTGATAGCTCATTGGCACCAGCACACTGCTAGGAGCCAAAGCTGCTACATAGTGATGGGAACAAGCTGCTCAGGGACAGTTGAGGAAATGCTGGATAGAAATAGAGGTGTTTGGTATCCTGATGAATAGAGAAGAAAGACTGGAGATAGAGCTGGAGAAGTACTCAAGGTAGGAATAAGCTGTATAAAAAGTCTTAAGGGGGTGAAATCTAGAAAAATTATACTCGATGGGTGTAAAAAGCCCCTATTCCAATTAGGATCCTGAACCACAGTTCAGAATAAATGAAGCATCTCATGTGTTGTGCTGCTGTGAGAGCTCACCATGAGGCAATAGCTCAGGCTCACAGAATCACAGAATCACAGAATCGCTC
>NW_010189123.1:1836-2304 GCF_000695765.1 Mesitornis unicolor | reverse complement strand
TTACAGTGTTTCTATGGCCCAGACCTCTACATCTGCCCCCTTTTCTTTAAAAACAAGTGCAACTGTTCTAATAACAAATCCTTGCAAGCAGTGAATAATACAAGGAATAAGCAAAAGCAGTATAATCAAAGGCATCAGTAGCATTAGCAAATTCTTAAGCAACCCTCCTATCCAACCACCCAATCCAAGATTGCTCAGCCATTCCGAAAATGGGTCAGAGGAAACAGATATCCTCTTCATGTTCTGCTGCAAAACGGCCAACTGTTGATGGATGCTAGAAGAATGATCAGAGAAGTTAAAACAACACATGCCTTCAAAATCCTGACACCTATGACCTTGTGCTAACAACAGAAAGTCAATAGCAGCACGATTCTGTACGGCAGCATGTCTAACATATCCACATCCTGCAATAGCTCTGATATCATCAATGATGTTAAATTAAACTGTTTTGCACTCCAGCATGCAAGG
>NW_010189123.1:1080-1783 GCF_000695765.1 Mesitornis unicolor | reverse complement strand
GAAGACTAAGGCAACTGTTGTGGCTATCGATGGCAGTTCAACTTTATCGTTACAATTTTTGTCAAAATATGAAACAGACTGACAAGCTCGTTTAGACTTTGTTTGGTTAATGAGATCTCTCATGTGGGGTGTGAGCAGAGTCAGTTTCCCAAGATAACAAGGTCCCCTTATGAGATAGTGTGGTATGCCATTCCAAGCTCTAACCCCACATATTAGAAAGACACCGAGTGGAAGTAAAGTTCCACCAGACACATTTACTGCTAGTGTACCAATCTTGAGCTCCGGCCAACCCAATGATTTCCCTGTCACATTTTTATATTTTGGGATTATGCGTTGTGAGTTCTGCTTTGCTACCCATACAATCCTAGGATCACCGAATGTAATAGGTCCAGTTCCATTGTACAGTACAGTGGTATACATTCTTGAACAACTGGCTAAATGAGATATGTTGACAACCTCTATTGGTGCAATGCTTGCCAAAAGATCTATTTCTTGCACCAGTTCTGGATCGATTCTATTCAAGGATTGAACCACCGCTCTTTGCCAGCATGCTCTTCTCAAAGATGGCCATGTAAATTCTGCTTTCGTGGTTTGTCCTGAGCAATAACATCCACAATTCTCCACATTCTGCATACTTACACAACTAGCATTGTAGCGCTATGTCTATCCATTGACTAAAATCTGTCTCATTTTTCCACCAACT
>NW_010189123.1:354-720 GCF_000695765.1 Mesitornis unicolor | reverse complement strand
TCTATGTTTTCAATTAAACTAATAGCACATAAAAGGTCAAAATGTCTCTGCAATACGAAAACTTCCGTATGGGGAAGCACACCTTCTACAAACTCCAATGGTCTCCCAATAAAAGACTGCAACCAGTCCTTGTACGAATACTCAAGGACTTTACGTTTACAGATGATGCACAGCCAGTGATATTCTACTTCCTGATTTCTAGTTACTTTCCATACTTCTTCATGACAGAGTGCACACTCCAAGGTCCATCCTTAAACCATGTACCGAGCAAGATTGTGTTAGCTCCCTTTTTTGCACCTCAGATATCACCTGGATCAGTATTGCCTGTTGTCTCTGTGGATTACTTATGCTGTGCAACAAAACTGT
>NW_010189123.1:0-244 GCF_000695765.1 Mesitornis unicolor | reverse complement strand
CAGGGCTTTACCCTTTTCGCGGTTATCCACTGAGGCTTCCCTTCACCTGTTGAGATACAACCATAACCCCTTCCCCAGGTCAGTAAATTCACTAGACCTTCCCACTTGTCTGTGTTAGGGTAATAGATTTTTACCTGTACCTGCATTGTGCTCAAATCTCTATCGTTCCCGCAGCCACGCACAATGGCAGGAGAAACAAGAGATTCCTGTTTCGGATTTAACCAATTGAGTACAAAAAGTGTTT
>NW_010189122.1:0-28893 GCF_000695765.1 Mesitornis unicolor | reverse complement strand
TCAGCCCCGAGCGCAGGCCCCGCGGCCCGGCCCCGCTGCCGCCGCCATGGCGTTGAAGATGGTGAAGGGCAGCATCGACCGCATGTTTGACAAGAACCTACAGGACCTGGTGCGCGGAATCCGCAACCACAAGGAGGATGAGGTGAGCGGACCCAGCCCCCGCCGTGGAGGGGCTGCCGGCTTCCCCGTGTGGCCGGCTCCCCTTCGCTCCGGCCTGGGCCTCCCATCCGCGGCTGGCTCGCCCCCACCCCCCCTGCCGGCTGTTTTTCAGGTCCTGCCCCTCCGGGGGGGTCAGGGAGGGTGGGATCCCCCTTGCTCCCCGCAGGGGAGGCTGCGCCAGGCCCAGTAGCAGCCGGGTGTCTTGGCCGCCCTGGAAAAAGGATGTGGTTTTGGGGAAGGTGGAAGCAGGAATCAAAACGAGGAAGATGACGCTGGGGTGTAGGCCGAAAGGGAAAGACTCGGGGAGAACAAGCGTGAGGCGTGCTTCCCTTCAACTCCTTGCTAGGAGTTGAAAAGAGGGATAAGAGAGGGTCACACTTGGTACTCACTTTCCCATTTAACTGTGGTGCTGAGATCCCTGATACATACAGCAGAGGAAATACCACTTATTGCACTGCAGTCAGCTAATGTAGTCATCTATATATTCTTCATCATGCAGTTGATACGTGGGAAAGCTGAGTTCGGTCATCATTCAGGTTTTGGATTATCCGTGTTGTATACCCTCTGACTGAAATGTACTTTCCTTGTTTCAGAGCTTTGGTAGGCAGAAAACAGTTGGATGTGTTGGGCTGTTACTCTCTCTCTTGTATTAGAGGCACGTGGTCAGGAAATTAGTATAGGTGAAATAATTAGTCATCAAGAACATGTTATGTGAGACTTTCCACACTGAAGTGTCACATGTTAATTGGGAAGTAACGGACACTAAGGGTATCATTTATGTTCATCTTCAAGTAATGATGGCCTTAGAAGCCTTCTTCTGAATGGTTTAACAGTTTCGCTTTGCTGGAATATCAGAGAGTTGCTGTGGAGTTAGTGACAGGCTAAAAATCTTTGCAGGCTACAGTGTCTTTCATAAGAGTACAATATTCAAATAGTATCAGCTATGAACAGCATCTGGAAAGTTTATAGTCTTGTAACTAAATCAAATATTGAAGTTGGAAAACTAATTTAATTGGAACTCTTGTTATAATCTTCATTCCTGGCACTGGTGGACTGAAACACAAAATCTAACTTCCAAAACCGCTTGATTTTTCAAATGGCTTTTAAGCCTGTTGCACACAGAACAAGGTGATGATACCTGGGAAACTTCCGTTTTTATTTTGGTTTGGTGACAGAGGAAGTTAGTGCTACTGTGAAGTGTGCATCGCACTGCAAAACGTGGGAAACCATATAGTGGAGATAGCATGTTTATATGGACACTCAATGTGTTATGCTCAGAGCTGGAGCAGGTGAACAGGAATTCTATGGAGCACTTCCCCATAGCGTGCCTAGGCCTCATTTGTAAGTTATGCTGCTTTTAGTAAATGTGCTTTATTCTTTTCTGCATAGGACAGAAAATGTTTCTTCAGCTGTTGAACCTGTGAGGATCCCCCTGACGAAGGTCCAGGCTGGTCCAGGCCCTTGTGGCACCAGTCCTTTTTGAGGAGGATTGAACTTACTGTTCTCATTTTAAAAATAATTTTGTGACAAATAGCTCCTTTTCCAGGACTTCATAAAGAGTACAAGTGCTGTTACAGAGTCAGGATGAACAAGTTCCTGTGCATCATAAAGCATATCGAATTTGTTTGTAGTCTGGTGACAAGAAATTGTTGAAATGCATTGACTTTGATCTCCTGTGAACTGAGGGAAAAGTACTCCTCTGACAACTTCTGTAGGGCTCTGTGTGTTTGAAGGAAGTTATTATACAGGGGTACACGTGCCCTAGGATTCAGTGAGGTCAAAGCCAACGTCTTACCTCTCACTGTAAGAAAGAGGCTGATGTCAGTTACCAGAGTTGGACCGTAGCGTGATTGTATTTTAAACGATGGTAGCTCTTTAGTTTGAAATACAAGTTGTGAGATTTTAAATTAGATAACTGCAGGGATAGTTCCCTTTTATATCCTCGTATGCACAGCAAAATTTAAAACCTGAACTTCAGGATGTGTTCAGCTGATCAGCAGACATTGCACTGATGGAGTCTGTCTCTTCTGCAGCATCGACTGTTTCAGAACCCTTCAAAGGTTTTGCTTAATTACGTAGAGTGGCTGCAAACAGTACCGGACTGTTCTTTTTTTGAGCTCAGCTAGGTGAGGAGGGCTGTAAACTCTCTGCTGTTGAGGTGCTGGGTCTTGATTCAGTGCTTCCCACGCAGTGGTCACGGACGTTTGCTAATTTTCAGGTGATGTTACAAAATCAGAATATTTTAGAGGAAGTAGCTGCAAAAATTCTTCCTCCTCTCCCTGCAGTGCTTCCATGGTTCATTGTATCTGTTAAATGTTGCTCCAGTACTGAATGTGGTTGTTCAGCATTTGTGTGTCTCAAGATAAGTGTCTAAGCTTACGAGACACACTCTGCCCTATTCAGAAGAGTGAATTTGTTTTAAACAACCAGCTGCATGCTTTGGTGGCAAGAATATGAGCTGTTGATCTCGACTCAACAAGAATTACTCGGTGGAAGTGTTATCTCTGGAAAAGAGGTACTGTGGTTGTTGAATAAAAATTAGATGGAAAGAAATGAAAGCAAACCATGCTTTGATTTCTGATTTAGTTACACTTTTTGCAAAAGGTTAATTTTTGTTGCATGTGTTGGTTCCTGTCTGTTGGAATTTAATAATATGGAAATTCTGCCATCACTTTTTTTTCTTCATCTTTTTGGATAGCCTCTCCTGGTAGACAAGATACAGTGAGGTTTATTCCTTTCCAATTCCTCTGCAGGTGCCATCGCAAGCGAGCGTATCTGGTCTTTCACTGACGCACGGAGGATGGGTTTGTTGTGCAGGGTGCTCCAGATGGTGTCACCTCAGTTCAGACGTGGGTTTCTCAATACAGCTTTTCAACAGTATTTTTCAACTTTTTTACTGCGTTCTTGCTGGTTGTACGTTCCTGCTGTGTTGCTGGGACTCTTAAGCAGATACTTCAGCGCTTCTTGTGAAGTAAATGGAGCACCACAAGCTCTTTACCAATAAATTTTAAGTGTCATCCTCAGCTCATTAGAGGAACTGAGAGGGTACTGGAGGCTGCCTGGTACTTTAGCTCACATCCTTGCTGCAGAGTGCTTAATTACCTGTCAGGCCATTTTCATTTCAATTTCTGGTCTGTATCCTAAGCTGACCCATTTATTTGGAGTTTAAAACACTGAAAGTGAAGTAGTGGCCTTCTGTAAGGATGCGAGGTAAGGGATAGGGGTTGGTTAACGCAGGCACTTTCCTGTGCAGACACATTCTGTCTATGTTCCAGTCTTCCAGGGAAAATTGGAGCTGCATCGTCCTTCTGCGAAGCGCACGCTAGCATGGAAGGAATGAGGTAGCATAACAGCGTTGGATATTTACTAGTTTGACGTGTTGTGTTTACTTTTCAACACTCTGTACAGATGCCTTAATCCCTGTGGTGTTTCCCAGCGCTAGTTCATATTTTGAGGGAAAGCCAAACCTGCAAGAACAACTTGATCCTATTGCATTCTCCCTGACCTTCACTTCTGATACCTCATCCTCTTTTTCATTTGGAAAATGAATTCTCTGGAGAGTGAAAGCAGTGAGCATTTTGTCTGCTGTTAAGTGGCTGTGTAGCCCATGGAATAACTTCTTTCACTTTGTGCCTACTTTTCATGGATGTGCTACATGGCAGGCTCAAAGAGGGAGTGGCTGTTAAAAGTAGAAGGAATTTTTTCCTAAATATTACAAACTGAAGATACTTCTGTTTAGGGAATGTGAAGTAAAGGAAGGGGTAATCCTCTGATGCTGTTTCGCTCTCGCACAGTGTTTTGCATTTGCAGTTAAGAAGCTTGTTGCTCCCAACAAGGATGCTACTGTCAGATACTACAGTGAGAGGTTCCTTTATGAAACTGAAATGATAAAATGACAGAAAAAGAGGTGTTAAATGAGTGGTGCTTCGTCCTGTTCAGACCACAGTCCTCTGCATTTCAAGTGCCATTGATTTACTGGAGGACACTTAAGGAGGGACAGGGGGTTAAAAAAAGTCCTGCAGGAAATGTCTGCACACTTCTCTCATAACTTGAGAAAATTGGCACCCCCTTCTTTCAGATAATTTGCTGCTTGTGTACCAGGATTAGCATTTCACGGTTTTATTAATCAATACTTTCACAAAAAAGCATACTAAAAAAAGTCACATTTTCTCGTGTGTAGTGTTTGGTGGTAGGTGTCTCGTTGCTGGTTTACGTTGATGAAGTTGGTTTGTACAGAAGCAAGTTGGCGGAGCAAGAGGAGCAATCAGTGTTTCTGGTTGGAAAAAATGAAAATTAATTTCTGTTGACAATATAATGCTAAATGAGAGGCGTGTTGAGTGTTTGTGCTGTGAAATATGTATTGCACTGCACAGAAAGACCAGGCTTGCCAAACTGATGGCGTGTCCTCACTTAGTGACTGTTACTGAAGGACAGTGGACTTGTATCATTAAGAAAACCTTTTCCCCTAAATACAGGGCTGCTGCACTCGACTGCACACTTCCAGCTACTTCTCTGACACTTTTTTTTGAAGGAATGATGGCCTGAGGAGTTTTGAGGGATCTTTTAACATTGCAAAGGTCTTTTGGATGCAGGCTGTCATCAACGAGGCTGAAGACCATCTGATGCTGTGGTCTACTGATGGCCTGACCTTCAGCCGCTACTGCAGTGTTGGTACCTACTGGTAAAGGATATGGGGTGGAACATAATAGGGAAATTTTGAGGAATGCTAAAAATCTTGTTGGTGCCCAAGGCTGAAAAACCAGCCCAACTGATAGGCAGTGTGCAGTTCATTGATGACAGCCAGCTCTTTCAGCCACTGCTGCTCCATCGGTTACTGCTTGTCATATGTGTGTTAGTATCTTTGAAGGGAGCTCATTATTCCACCCACTTTCAAGTGGATCTCAAGTTGCTATTGTTAATTATTTGTGCGTGTGAATCACTGGAAAAGACAAAGTCGGAAATAGAAACAATACACAAAAGAAGGTTGGGTAAGGACCTCACACCAATGGGTACAAAAGCAGTGACCTCCAAGGTAGCAAGGCCCTGGATAAGTGTCCCCTCCTTACCTGCTGTGTCACAGAAAATAGAGAGCCTGGAGCTGTGGAGACTGAGCCAAGATGTGGGTTTTTTTCTTGTGTGATTACAAGCAGGGAGCAGCTGAGGCTTTGCATTAGTGCTGCCTTTCATTAGCTTCTTGCTTTTTCCTGTGTTAAATATTACTTAATTGACTGTGGCATAAGTGGGGCTAATAGGTTTGTTCCCAGTCCAGATCCTTTTGTAGCCATCTCTGTGGAGGGTTTGAAATGCTCCAGGCAGATCGTTTTCTCACGTGTATAAGTAAAAATTCTGCCTAGGCAGGTTCAGGGCAGAGGGAGAGCTTTCTGGTACCTCATCCTAAGAAATGGAGTGGCCCATACACTGCAAGGCCAGCGGAAAAATGGCCAGAAAAATCAAAGTAGAATAAAGATACTAACTATGTTTCTGTACTGTGGTCATCTTCAGAGGGTTGTTTATTTGCTGCTTTTTGTCCCAGTGCTGAGTACAGAAAATGGGGCATTTTGTGATTTCCTCTAACGTCGTCAGTGTCTACAACAGTGACTGAAAAACCTCTTCCTCTACCATGTGGGTTAGTGGATATATTTGGTGTACAAAGAGTACCTTTAGGTTTTTCACTCGTAAGTGTTCTTTGGTAGCCTGTCCTGTTTCTGGTGTGATGTGAGGAGCACCAAGGGAAGCATTAAATGACACGCATCAGAAAGAACGAGTCATGGGAACAGTTACAAAGAAGCATTTGTGTTCTGTAGATTATTAAAATAACCTGATTATTCATGCTGAAAAATAGAAATGCCTCATAATCTAAAGGGGTGTCTGCTTAAATCTGGGTGGCAAGAACTGTAAAGATATTTGGGTAAGGTAAAAGATGCAGAAAATATAATGGTTAGTGGTAGCATTAATAGCTAGTAGTAGTAACGTTAATAGCGTTAAAGACAGTTGAGTGCTTTTTCAAATAAGCATACATTCATACATGCTTAGGAGTCCTGTTGAATGCTGAAACTTACCTAAGCATGAAAAAAATGTTTGGTTCATACCAGCCTACCTCCTCAGTCACTGCCCACTGGGCTGATCAAACGGAGTTTGTAGACCATGTAGTTGAATGCTGGCTTTTGTATTAGCTGTTTCCTTTTTATTGTTGTTTATGATCTAGATGTTCAAACCTGTTAGCTTTCGCTGAGAGATTAATGTGTTAAAAGGTGTATAAAGGGAAGTGGGCATCAATGTGGGTATGGTGAAACTTTCTTCTGGTGGGCTCAACCTTCACGGCAAACTCAGGCTGCAGTAAAACGTATCACTTGTAGTTATCGCGGTGTGACTAAGCTTCAACCTTGAGAAATGTTTGTTTAGAGCAAATTGTGTGATTGTACAGCAGGGAGCAGGTGAACAAATTAATGGCACAAATATTTGTACTGAATTTAAGAAGTTGACGATGGCAACAAACCGTCTTCATTGTCCTTCTTACCATTCCACAACTGAGAAGTACTCATAGCTTTGCATAAATCAGTGTGAGGTCCTTGTAGTATTTTCAGTGTTACATGTTTACATAGTATTAATACACCATTAAGCATCTTTTTTTTGGTGATGTTTCCCTCTGAACTAATTCCAGTGAGATGAGTCTCGGAAACAGTAGCTACTTTAGTTCTTTAGAAGGAAATGGCTGTTTCCTATGCGTACAACAAAACACGTGCTTGTAACAAAGCCTGAAATTATGCACAGAAATACGTTTGGAACTAGCAAATAGAAAAATGTATTGTAAGAGTACTTGATCAGCTTTTTGCATAGTAATGTAAAAATAAAAGTTTAAGAGCATCTTGTGTTTGCAGGGATAAGCACTTGCATCCAGTGCATCTCTTTGGTCTTAAAAGTTGTCTGCTCGGGTATGATTTAGACAGCACAAGCCCATGAGGATTGTTTAATTGCTGTGCAATTAAATTAACAAATGCTGTGATCAGACTGGAGACATATTTGTTTTAAGGTACTGATCAGACTGGAGATATATTAAGAGACATCTCTGGAGCATTGCTGGTCACACAGGCTCACTGGTTTGTCGGGCTGGTTTGGGTTTTGCTGACAGTACCCACTTCATTGCTGGCATCTCGGGCTGGCCTGGGGAGGAGGTCCAGGATGGCTTCTGTAGCTGTGCTCCAGCTTCCTGTGAAGGTGCTTTTTTGTGTGGAAGACTTCAATTAGGTAAACTGCCAAAAAGACGCTCTCCATGGGAGGCTGCCAGAGATGCTGCTGGCGCTGCAGTGTGTCGTGTCTCTGGGGACATGTGTGGGCCTGGGTCTCACTTGGAGTCACTTTGGCCAAGCAGCTGTTACTCTGCATCTACTTCTTTCCTGAAATCAAATCCTCCTGTGTTATGTACCTGTTGGGAAGATTGATTGTGTTTTTCTGCACTGCTTTATGGTGCTGTGGTGCTTTGTTCGGGGCTGTTTAGAATCTGCTCTGAAACTGATGGGTTTGCACCACTTGTATAGCATCTCTGAATTTTGAAAATAAGCTTCAAAGGATTTTATTGGTTTATGGATCAGTTTAGGATAGATGGATGCATCATGCCAAATTTCAGTTGATATGTATAATTTCACTAAATATTAAGAAAAGGAGAATGGAAATTGACTTTTCGCATTCCTCCAACAGTGCCGTTTGGCCAGGGAGCCTTGCTGTCTCACTTTGGTTGTAATGGACGAGAGGGTGGTGGATAATGCATCGTGTTTCTAATAAATAAAATAGAAGACTGCTGCAAATGAAATGGCAAAGGTTCACCTTCATCCCTCTGGTGTTCACCACTGATGAGAACAGCAGAGTCTAGGATGAACAGTCTAGGATGTTAAGGCTGCCTACAAGAGGAGTGAATAAATCCCTGGAGAGCTGGGTAGCAAAGGCAAACTAAGACATGTTAAAACACCTCTAGCAATCATGTTTGTCAACAGCTGAGTGTAAGATAAGCTCAGCTTTTTCAAAATGCTGTTCAAGTTGTAACATGTTTTCTGAGCTCTTTATTGCATCTGACTACCCGCTGCCCTTTTATTTTGGCTGCCGCAAACCCGCTTTAATGAAGGCTGTGCAATTTCTGAGTTACTGCTTCTGTTCTGTTACATGCTTATCTGTTTTGCTTGGTTTATGGTTTTAGTGAAGTTAGTTGTGAGATAGCGTGTGCGTTGGCATCTCTTCCTATCCAGCCACGGAGTAGTCTTAACAAAGGATCCCGTTACTTACCTCAAATAGCTTTTTCTACAGTATTTAAATAATATTTTTAGTTCTGTATGACAGAAGTTAACATCTAATACACTTACCTCTAGCGCTGTGTCCAAGTGTGTGGAAAGCAGCACGTTTTGCTTATTTTATGCTCTTGTCTGTTACTTCAGGTGATTTATTCTCTGCTGTCATGGTATGATGCTTGTGTTTCAGATACTGTAGTCAATTATAGGCATATAAATTCTGTTTGACTAGTTCAGTGGTGTTTGTTGATGTGAAGTACTGCTTTTGGGGGTTTTGCTAGCAGCGTGGCAAGTGATACTTTTTCCAGCCTCCTTCCTTAGTTAGGAGGTGGCAGCTGATCTGTGCTGTGCTTGTAACAGGATCTTCTGCTTGAAGCACAAATAAATTAAAAAGTAGCTTTGCCTCCACGAGGTCTCTGTGGTATAGCTGCCTTTTGTGTTAGGTGGCTTGCATCCCACAGGTAGTATTTCTTAAGATAATAAAAATAGGGAAAGGCAGTTGTTGCTGATTTTCTGGAAGTTGGAGCGGTGGGCATCTTCCTCTCATGTGAGATCGTCATGTGCTTGCTCTCAATGTGATTTCATGGAGTTAATGCCAAGCATATGTCTCAAGTGCAAAAAAAAAGATAAATCCTACAGTGCTTAAACCAAAATAAATGTCATAGTTTGTGCTTATTTCAGTTATTTAGGTTTATGTTCTACTTACTCCAAACTTTTCCTGTTTTAGAATGGTGTAGTTACGCATTATATCAGATCATATCTTGCTCTTTGTGTGTTCACTGTTAATCATCCTTTCCTTAAAACACTGTATTTAACCCTGAAAGGGCAAGAAGAACTCATAAGGACTAATATTCACTTACATTTTGCCATTTTCTGTGGGTGGGAAACACTTTGCTGTTGCAGTGAATGAAAGCTTTGAATCTCTCATCACCTGCAGCAGATCCAGTGGATTGAGGCTGGATCTTGGCAAGGACTGTGAAGGATTCTGTTGCCTTTGGTTTGCGGGGCTGTAACCCAAAGGGGTAAGAACAGGAGTTTGCCATCTCTCAATTTTGGAAGGTGGTTTCTGGTTGAGATAAGAATACAGCTTCTTTAAGACTATTAGAAATTAATAGCTTTAATCATTAGACTTAACGTAAAGGTTCTCCAATGATAGCCTTTCTAATTGTTAGTGTCTTCTCATCAGCCAGCAAAAGTACAATATAGAGAGTCACATTTCCTTGGAATGTAATTGTTGTTCAGTAGGATTAGTGATTTTTCAACATCGTTCACGTATTGCTTGGAAAAAAAATCTCATTTTTTTTTTTTGTGAACCTCTCCGAAATTGTCAGCAAACCCCAAGCTCTGTCTTGGCTGGAGCTTCGAGTAAGGTTATAGTGATTTTTCAAGTTAATTCAAGAAACGTGGCTTGGGAAAGGAAAAATCCTATAAACTGACGTTTTGGCTTCTTACCATGACCCACTTTTCTCTTTGTCCCTCCCTTTGTTTCAAAGGGATTGTGTCTTAGGTTCTTGATACCTTCATTCTTGTTTTAGCCACTCATGCTAGTCTAAATGCACATATTTTCTGGGTGAGGTCTTAGCATTCTTGAGGAATTTGGACTTATTTTAAAAATTAGGTTGTGTATTTTGTTAATGGATATAAAGCACTTTCTGCATCTGTTTGGTGGAATACATTAAAAATATGGCAGTGCCGCCTTTGTGCTGTATTCACAGCATTGTCGAGTAATTAGCACTAACATCTGCATGCTTTCCTTGGGTTTTGGCTGTGCTGCTTGGAGCGTGTTTCTGTAATCTTCCCCCTTCTGAGGGATGTGCGACGGAAAACAATCACCCAAGTGGTTGCTATAGCATTTCATTAAGGAGCCTTTTCCACTGAGCTGGGAAAGGCTCCTTTCCCACTTGGCAGCCATGCCCAGAGAAAAGAGCTCCTCTCAGCTCTTTTCCCTGTGTTATCATATGCCCTTCAGCTTTTGCCTGCAGATTCGCAGCTTTGCCTGTGTTGCCATCATCCTGAGCATGTTTTTTCCCTTAATGGCTCCGTTTGTTCTCGACTACACCAGGAGTGAAAAGCTGCCTTATAATTGCTCAAAGCAGTCTGGTTGTGAATGTCCAAAGGTCTATAAATATTGTGACTTAGGAGTGCTCCTCGGCTGACCAGTCAAAAGGTGTGAGCAATTGAGTGGCATCCCAGCAAAACTTCAAGTAAGACTGTCATGGAATTAGTAAGGAATTGATAGTTAAGAAATCAATTGATTTTGTAAATGAACACTGTGAGTGTAAATGGACTCTGAAGTATTTTCCTTTTACGTTCCTTTCTTCATGGGATCTCAAAAGCATTTAAGGAAAAACTGAGCAAGTTACATCCTGGGAAGTATTTATTTCTAATTACCTCTCTAGGGAATTGCTGTATTAGAAGAATTTATACAAAAACTGTCAGTGAATCAGTTCTGAGAAAGATACCCACATTTTGTCCTGTTTTGGTATGTAAATGTTTGGGGTTTTTTTTCCCTGCAAATATTTAGGCCTTGCTGAGTGACGACCATTTTTTCTTCATAGCATCAAGTGGTTGTTCTCCCTCTTGCTCTCCAGTTTGGCTGTGTGGATTGAGGAGCTGCAGGCTGCAGTGTGGGGCCTAAGGGTATTGCTCAGTGTTGAAATGCTTCAGTGCAGCCTCCTGTCTGGCGCTTTGCAGAGGTCAGCATTTCCACCAGCCAGAGAGTGGGGAAGAGCTTTGCTAAAGATCCACGCATGCGTACTCATTCCCTTCGTGTTTATGTAGGTGTTAAATGTGGTAGCCAGTCTAGCTAGAGTGTGGTGGTTGGGGTTTGGATTTAAGTGGGAGACTAAATAGATCAGTTTTCTTCATATTCTTCATATTCACAACAGTGCTACTCCACAGAGATTAACAAAAAGTTAATACCTGCTGATCCTTTAAAGCTTTCTATATATAGGGTCTTTCATTCCTTGTAGTCTTTTAGGATTTGAAGTATAGCTATTTTGGAAGGACTTCTTTCTGCTCTTTAGAACCCCATATTTTAGTTTGACTTCTGTAATATACTTTTCCAAAAGTCGTTCTTTATGTTAGACTCGTTGGTAGAGAGGGGTTTGCCTGCAAGCCACTGGGGCCATCAAGTGGGGCTGGTGACTCAGGAGCCTCTATTTGGCCGTGCCAAGGATGTACGTTACTGAACTGTTCCATTTTTTTTTTTCTTTCCCTTCCTGGTCACACAGTGGTTTGCATTCAACTCCCAAGAGGCTTCTAGGGAAACGTAAGCTACTGTTTAAACAGTTGTGGGATGGATGCTGTGGGAAATGACAGTAGTTCTTTCTGGTTCTGGACATAAAGAGTGAGAATCTGCATGTTCACGTTGTCCACCGATAGCCGGTGCTGGCCAAGATGTGGCAGTGAGATACACGTGAAGGATTCTGTGGCACTGTTCCAGCGTGCTCCTACGTGTGCATAAAATATTCAAGGCCAGGGACAAAGCATTTCTAGAATCAGTCTCATGTTGTGGAGGTTATTATTTCAGCATCTCTGCTCAAGTATTTATTTTCTGTTACTAGAAGGATTTTTTTAGTTGATACTCAGGAATTTAAACTTCCCATGGGAGTTGTCCAGACCTAAATTACTCTCAGGCAATGGGTTTAGAATCCCAAATCTTCTGCTTCTAGGAAGAAGACACCTGAACTATATGTGGTTGAGAGTTTGGGGGTTATGGCATCTCCAGTTTTGGCAGATGTATCTGGTTGGATAGATGGGAATCTCTGTAGAGGAAGGGTTACTTGGTGTTCAGCATGCCCTCCCTTAACATGAAAATCCTCATTGCAAACATAGTATTTCTACTCCAAATCCAGGCATTTAGGAGTAACTTAAATTTCCTCAAGTAAATTCTTTTGTCAGCTTGCTTTCGTCAGACCTTCCGAGTTACATTGTGCTGGAGAGCAGCGCTGTTGTTTGAGGGACTTCAGTCAGCTGCAGGAATGGCTCAGACAGGAGCTCTGTGAAGGTCAACGACGACTCTTACTAAAAGCCTCAAAATAAGAAACGTGGTTCCCTCTGAGCTCCTTGCCAGTGCCATGGAGGAGCTGGTTTTTATCCCTCTGTAAGTGCAAGGTTTGAGAGAAAAGCCAAATAATGATTCTGCTGATATAGAAGCTGTTAAAACAGTGAAGCTGCTGCTCCTCTGAATTGTGTGTATTCACTGCGCGTCCTGATGGCGATTCCGATTCTGGTATCGCCAGACTCTGAATGATGGCAGTAAATTGTCGGTGCGTGACTGCTGCTTGGAGGATGAAGTCCCTTCATTAAAATTCAGTTGCTGCCTTTGCTCACCTGGATCACTGCAGTGTTTCTTTGCACTACAGACCTTGTACAATTTCTTCTTGCTGTCACCTGCTATTTATTAAAAATAACATTTTCTGCTTCTAGCAGCAAACTTTTATGACTTGAAGCATGGCTGTCACTCGAGGACATTGTAAAAGATCAAGAAATGGTTAGGATAATACACTAAATTTAGTGTAGAGGGCAGAAATGTTAATTAAAAGCAGGCCAGTAGACTTATGCATTGAAAATATCTTTTGGGTGGAAGGTAGTGGTATTCAGGCAGAATTTTACTTTGGAACTAGGTCATCTGTCTCTGACCTGGTTACTCTGGCAGTTGGTTTATTTATATTGAATATGAAATGCCCTGGTGCATGTATGGCTTTCTAAGGAGAGATTATTTCTCTGCTGTTAAATTTTCATGATTTCCATAGCAGATACTTTCAGTTCTTAAATCATAATTAATTGTGAACTGAAGGAATCTCTGACTATGCTAAGCCTACTTCTAGAGAAAAATGTGTACAGATATTTTTAAACCATGCATTTGCCACATCCCTCCCACAAGCCCAGACATGATTGTCTGGAAAGAAATGAAGGACCAATATTTAAATGTAAACATTGTGACATTTGGCTCTCTGAATTACTGAGGAATTTGTACAAATAACTGTTACTTATCAAAATATGTAAATGGCAAAATGGCTCATCTGAGTGGTGAACCAGGGAGGGGGTGTCCTTGTGTGGTTGAGGCCAGAAGTACATGTACCCCGTATGAAATCTGGCTGTTGTGGGCGCACATCTGCAGTGCCATCTCTATACAGCGTGCCCAAAGGCAGAGTAACTCATAGTGTTTTCATCACTCACCTTAAATTTGTGGGCTATTAATAGAGTTTGACATAGTTTATTCTAGACACGTAATGAATGGGTGATCTCTGCCTTCCCGTTGAGGTAAGCGACTCGTCTGTGTTCTAGAAATGGTTGAACTTGGGTTTTTTTAGACTCCAAGGTACCTGATCTCCATTGAACAACTGTTTTTCACAAATCTTTGTAACTAGAGCTCTGGGCTGAGCAGTGCAATAGCGAGGGAGAGGAGGGAAACCTACTGAAGAAACATCTCGGGGTACTTTTGGGTTTGTAATAGAGTTGTGATGTTTCTTGTTAATGAGCACTTCTGTCAGAATTAAGTGGTTACCTCAACTCTGTGTGTGTGTGAGGTTTGGTGCTTGCGAATGATGAGTTCTGCTGCTTTTTCCCTGCTATCATGCTGGAATTCTATAAAACTGGTAAATAAGCATAAATTTGTCTTGTTTATTTTCCCCAGGCAAAATACATCTCCCAGTGCATCGATGAGATCAAGCAGGAGCTAAAGCAGGATAACATTGCAGTGAAAGCAAATGCCGTCTGCAAACTTACATATGTAAGTGCCGTGCTGAGATGCGATGTAATTGCATCTTCATTTTTTCTTTCTTGCTGACTAGGAGGTGGTTTTTGGTCTGAATGTCTGCTTTCCTTAGGCTAGTGTAAGTGCAGGCTGCAGGCGAAAATGCTCCTACCCGTGTCTGACGTCAGAGGCTGCATATTCCCATTCTGTTCCTTGTGCCAGCACTAGTGTTGGTACCATTTTGTTTTATTGCAATAGGTCAGGAAGCTAATCTGATTTAAAACTAATCCAATTTAAAGTGGTTTTCAACTGGATTGTTTCTTATTACACAGTCGCATGAACACTTGAAACTGGTGTTTGTTTCTCTTTGTGCAGTACTTTGTCACAAAGGAGAGGAGGGAAATACTGTTTAAGAATTATTTTTTGTGGTTCTCTCCTGCTTTTTATAAAAAAATTCAGGAAAAAATCCCTTCATAATGATGCTTATACAGCTGCATACATAGTACCTGGAATTAATGCAAACTATTTAAAACTTGCTCCTGGTGGAACTTCAAGACTTCTTTCACTCACTGCGAGTGGCGTAGAGTGTAACATTACTCATAATCTTGAGATGTCTTGTATTATTTTTGGACTCTTGCTGCATCTTCAGTTTTGTGAGGTATCTTGACCTATTTTGAGTCTCTTATTTCAAAAGTTTGTTATCTTGGCTTTTCTCCCCACAGTTACAGATGCTGGGCTATGACATCAGTTGGGCTGCTTTCAATATTATTGAAGTCATGAGTGCATCAAAGTTTACATTCAAAGTGAGTTCTCTGTGTAACTGCAACTGTACTTGCCAAGCTGTTTTGTTACTGTATTTAATGAATGCGTCAGTACATCATCTTTGGGTTTGCTTTCTCCAACACAGAAAGGCAGTAGACTGCATTTGTTTCTAGTAAATGGATGATACACAGTCTGCTTCTGTAGGCTTTTTCTACGAGATGTTTGACAATAGCTGTCAGATGTCTGTTGTGAAAAAACAGGGTATTTTTATGTGAAGACCACCTCAGATTCCTAGTAACAGACATATTTTATTTTGTAATAGCTTTATAATTTTTCCTGACAGGTTTTGTTCATTGCTCTGTGCTGCAGACCTTTTCCACCAAACAGGGTGGAATATTACTTCATAAGAAATAGTTTCCAAATAGGGCTTTTGTACCTGAAAGTCAGGAGTCCACGCAGACAAAATAAATGTAATATTCTCCATTTCTGCCACTGACAATCCTACCTTATTTCTACATCTTTGTGGTCGTTGAACCTGTATGTTCTAACACAGTAGAGAAGGTGAAGCTAGTTTTATTATCCTTAAGACAGATGTGGTATCACTAGAGATGTAACTTGTCTGAGATTATTCTCTCCTGATATAAACCTTTTCTAGAGAACCCTGTCATGCCTTTTCTGTTGTCTAAACCTCCTGCCTAATTGTTCATCTTTTTAATATTGCTTATCAAGCTACCTGTTGTGGTTCATCTAAACATTGTCTAAACTTACTTTAATTTTTTTCTCCCTGCCTTTTTTCAGCGAATCGGTTACCTAGCTGCCTCTCAGTGCTTTCACGAAGGGACTGATGTAATTATGTTGACTACTAATCAGATCCGAAAGGTAAAGTTTTTACTTCAGTTCTTAAATTTTTTCTGACCCTGCCCCTCTGCTTGTATTTTCAAATCTGTACAAAGTATTTCTCTTTTAGGAATATAAAGGTGTTTAAGTAGAATTATGTTTACTTGGTTCACAGTATACTCTCATTCCACAAGCTGAAGGATTGATTAAATACTCTGGAGCTGTCCATAGGCTTCCCTCGTGCTGTCTTATACCAGCTCTGTGTTTATTCAACAGTAACCTTTATTAATATTCCCAGTCTCTTGGGCAGTGCTTATCAGAATGTAATGGGTAAGAAAAATGTCCCCATTCCTCAAGTAAAATGAGCGGTCGCCTAGCTCCACAAAATTGGTATTTGTGGGGGCCTGTTTTCTTCTGGTAGTGACAGATCAGGCTTTTGATTTGTTTGGTATAATTGTGGGAAGTTATCCAGTATCTTCCTTATCTTTTACCTTTTATGTCTTAAAGTATTCTGCTCAGACAAGTGCATATTTGTAATAACATCCATACTGAATTGCAGTCACTAGACTAATTCTTAGGTTTTGTGCCTGGGTTTTTACTTAAAAAGCATCTTTATTTATGCCTTTTCATGTTTCATTGATCTTGGAACTTTGTATTTTAAGGGGTTACCAGTTCTCAGTATGTGTTAAAGCCTGAATGAATTGCAGTTTTGTTGCTCCTAAAGAAGTAGATTCATTATTTTCGAAGTCAAATCTAATCCCCTACCACCTGCAAAAGGTTTTGAAATGAGATGCAAATGGCACAGAACCCTGAAGGCTTGACTATGTTTAGCTCCTAAGGCAGCCTCCATGTACATGTGAATCTGGACAGTTAATTTCGGTAGTTCATGTGGGAATGCTCGGTGCAGTTCACTTCGTATTCTTGTTTCATAATAACTGCAGTTTAGATTGATCCTGTATTCAATGAGAGCTGGTTTTATAATCCATGCTTGAACATAGATATGAATATTAATATTGGTAAGAGTCTGAAGCTTAGAAAAACCTGAAAGACTATGTGCGATACTGACTACAAATAAGTCCAAATAAATAAATAGTCCAATAAAATGTGTTTTGTCTTTATGGACTGGAAGTTACGGTGCTGCCAGCAGCTTGGAAGAAATATCATCTCATTTCTCTAATAGAGAGACTAAGCTAGGCCACTGTTAAGCACTCAGCAAGAGCACCTGCTCTCAATGAAGTTCTTGACAGTTGGGCTTTGGCTTAGCTGGCTTGGTACTTAACACCAAATTTTTAAAGTTTTAAACACATTTGTGATCATGCCATGAGTTTTACAAAGTTATTTGCCATGCCTGAAATACCACCAAGGTGCAATATCTCTCATTTCTTTTACATTGCAGTCATCCATCTATTGTTTAATTATGTTTCCTCATGCGCGTTATTAAACCTCAGGGTGGCTGTATTTTAGCAGGTGCTGAAGGACATTCCTGATGGTAGTTGTCAGAAGTATTCCCATGGAGTAGAAGCTCTGCTTCATATCTGTTGAGTGAATCAAATTAGTCTGAGAAAATTGTTTCTCAACATCCTGTGTGATCTTAAATTTTTGAGCCTGTTTTTCCTTTTTTAGGATCTGAGTAGCCCTAACCAGTATGATACTGGAGTTGCACTGACTGGCTTGTCCTGTTTTGTTACTCCAGATCTTGCCAGGGACTTGGCAAATGACATCATGACACTGGTGAGTTGATAAGATTGAAATAACTTTTTCCTGTAATTAAAAAATGTTAAATTGTTTAAATCTGGTAAAAATCTGTTGAATTTAGAACTGTTACCTGTGAAAACCAATGCTGTGTTCCTGTGGAGTTTTTGAGGAGCCTTTGCAGACTTTAGTGAACTCAAGGGGATTATCATGAATATTTCTGTTAGTTTTGGTTTTAAATAGCAGTACGTTGCTGTCCCCTCAAAGCTGATTTTTGTAAAAGTTGAATGTCCAAGGAAGAAATTTTGAGAAATGGGTATGGACATACAGACCTTGAGAAGAACTGTGGAAAGACAGATTTGCAAAGAGTCTGATTGCAATTGTTTCATTAACAGATGTCTCATACAAAGCCTTATATCAGGAAGAAGGCAGTGTTAATCATGTACAAAGTTTTTTTGAAATACCCAGAGTCCCTCCGTCCCGCATTTCCTCGCCTTAAAGAGAAACTTGAAGATCCAGATCCTGGTGAGTGGATTTTAGTCAATTACTTCTGCTCCAAAACACCTAGGTATATGTGCTTGTAGAGCTGGGGGAGAGAATAATACATGAAAAATGCTGCACTCATCTTTTGGGTGCCGATTTGCTTGTTTAATAGGGAGATGAACATATGAGAGTTTTCACAGATGTTGCTGTATTAAAAAAACATTCCTTAAAATGTCCAATTCTTCAAACCCAAAGCTGCTGAAACTATACCAGTGGATTAAACCTTCATTTCACAAAGCTACTTAGTGATTCCTGGTACTTCAGTTGATTTCAGGGTTTGTTTGAGGTTTTTTTGTTGTTTTCTGTGCTATTTTACAAAGCTGCAGCTATTGGCTTGCAATGGATGTATTTAAAATAATTTCACATCACTTACGATAGGGTTTTTTCCTCTATTTTTACAAATTTAAGCTTTGAGTCCAGACTGCTGTTTGGGCCCTTCAGTACCGTGTCAGTGCAATTCAGCTGCAGCACAGGAAGTCTGCAATTGCTCTGTATCATGGTCACACTTCTACTCAGTCTTCCCAGAAGGTGCTGGTCTCCCCTCACTGCACTAGAACGCTGTACACTTGTTTCAAGAATTCCTTGTGCAGTGCAGTTCTGAGATCTCCAGTTGATTTAGTTTGCGTGTTTAGAGGGAAAGAAATTAATTGTGTGTACTGGACTGATTTGGTGTGGGCGTGTAAGATGTGTCTTCCATGCACAGTGTTTTTGAAAAAAACAAAATGCACAGCACCTCCCACTACACCTGCAGACAGAGGAAGAAAATGTTGATGTATGATGCTTTATGGAAAAAAGGGCTGCTCTCTGCTAGAAAACCCACGCTATCTAGACTAAAAAATCACAAGCTGAGAACAATCAATTTAGAGACTGAGCACTCAGAAAGGAATTAACTTGCCCAGTCAGATTGTTTAAAGATTCATTATTTTTGTGGAGCATGTCTGAACAATACATTAAAAAGAAACAAATGTGTTTTGAAACTTTATGGTGAGTAGGATTATTGATTATTTTGTTGTTTGTGTCCCACTGCTATCCTCGATGAAGAGGGAAGGATGCCAGCAGTGTCCTGTTCTTTCTAATACTGGACCCAAAGCAGATACCTAAATAGCTGATATATTAGAAAATAGCCAAAATTAGATAAATTCCTTCCTCAGTTTGTTTTTGCATTCCTGTGGTTATTTCATTGCCTCGTGGTTGGTAATGAAGCTGAACCATTCCTGTTGGACACACAAGTCTGAATATTCAGCTGCTTTTGTTCTGGGAGTTCTGCTCCAGAAACTTCAATTACAATTAAGGTACTGATGAGATTTCTGCTTTTCCCACACTTTTTCCCAGGTGTGCAGTCTGCTGCAGTAAATGTTATTTGTGAGCTGGCTCGACGCAATCCCAAAAACTACCTTTCCCTTGCTCCACTCTTTTTCAAGTTGATGACGTCGTCAACCAATAATTGGGTTCTCATTAAAATTATAAAACTGGCAAGTATTCTGGATCTATGTTTACAGGATTGGGGTTCTCATTAAATTACCTTGGGAGTGAAAATAGATTTCTTGCTGGGAAGTATAGTTACCATTCAATATGAAGAAAAAGAAATCAGGAATATATTCTGATGTTTGTGAGCGTAACCAAAGAGAGAATAATATTTTAATACAGCTTGGTTTAAATATAATGAGCTGCAATTTAAATCAAGTTTTTATAAAGCAGCTATTAAATCACTTTCTTGTCTGCACTTCTTTTTTAATAGTTTGGTGCTCTTACTCCATTAGAACCTAGGCTGGGAAAGAAACTGATTGAGCCTCTGACCAACCTCATCCATAGGTATGTTTGACAGATATTTCTTTATCCATTCAGGGTTGTGACGTGCCTGGTAGGTAGGTCAGTAGCTGCAGCTGTGCATGCATTTCTGAACTTTTTCTTGAGTCTCATATATTGGCTTCAAGTATCAAAGGATAATCGCATCGGGACTGTTTCTGAAAAACCTGAGTGGGAGAAAATACCTTAAAGGAAAGTCTTTGGGTGTCTGACTGTCAGCATGAATTTCTCCAAAGCATGCATGAAAATTGGAGCAATTTGCTTTCCTTTCACTTCATTTTAAGCCAGAAATGACTGTGGAGAATATATAAAAACTCTGACTTAAAAAAGGCTCAGCTGTGTGTTTGCCGCTTCTGTTCACATACACATTTGATACTTGACTTTTCTGGAAGTGCCTTACCCACCAAAGCAGCGTGACAAGGAATATATTAAAGTTCTTTCTCCTGCCTGTCAGCCCAGACATGTTTTGGAAGAGACTACTTTAATATATATCCTAAATATAGATTAGATAAATTTGAAGATATTTCCTTATTCCTTGTTAAAGCTGGTTTGTAGTGTTGTTTTGGATCTTATTCTGAACTGAGATCAGAAAGTAGGTATCTTGAAGGGAATACATGTATTTTCCCAGTTACGAAAAGGCAGTGTGATCTTATGCACGAGTTGTTAAATTAAAAAGTTTGTTTCTCTTCGTGTGTCAGAACAAGAAGATAGATGGCAATGAGCAGATTTTAAATGGATATCTGTGTCGCCATGAGAGCAGCTCTAGCCAAACAATTTCTGTCCATCCTCCTAGTATACCTTTGAGGCTGGTTCAGAACAGCCCAGCCAGCAGCCTTGCCTCAAATACCTAAAGAAGAGTTTTTGCAGCAGTGACAAATCCATCCAAATTCACCAGAAGCAGTACTTTGCCAGAAAAAGCAGGAAGATGGACAGTATGTTTTCAATCCTGCCTCCACCTCCTCTCACCAACTCCTGCGTTAGTAATTCATTGTATTATTTATGAGGACTTAATCCTGTTTGGTTTGGTCTCCATTCAGTCATTTTGGATCTCATATCATTTACGCATAGGGCAAACCACCCTGCCATCCACCACAAAATGGATAAGGGGGCAAAAATGGTTGTTTTGGTTCTGATCATACTGGAGTATATGATGTGCTGGGTGACCTTCACGGCATTGCTCCTGCCTGCTGCCTCCAGAGCTGTTTGCTCCTTGCTTCTGGCGTCGGCTCCTTTGTTACTTTGAGCTTTGACAGGTTCGCTGCATTTCCCTCTTGTGTTGGTCAGGATTTAGAAGTACCTTTGAAATCCTCAGAATTGCACTGCATGTGTGTTCAACTGCCAGAAGTTGTCTTGAATTTAAGTTTTGGGGGAAATGAGACGTTGAAAATGGGTTGCTTGCTTATAAGGATGAGCGAGCACATACCTGCACGCTAGCAGAATGCTGTTTGTGTGTGACTCACTCGCTTTGGAGCAGAGACTTGAGCTTCTCCATCTGCCTGCCTTATCGTGGATTCTTGACCTTGGGCAGAGGATTTGATTTGATCCTTAGACAAGATTGCTTCAGTGCTCAGTAACCGGTACTGAGGTTCGGAGTAACCTCTTCCTTCCTCATCTCGTGTGTTACAGTGCTGTTATTTGCTGCTTCTTGGAGAAGATTATATTTTTATTAATTTTAACATTGAGTAGCCCTTCCCTCCCCCTGACAGTTTTTTGAGTGAAAATCATTTCATCTAGTCTGAAGATATGTTGAGCAGAATACTGGCAATTTCTTGTGTAATTAAAGGTGTTAACTAGCCCGAAGATATTGCTGACAACTCTTCAAAATGTGCTGGTTTATTCCTTATTTAAAACTCTTGCTTTCTCTTTCAGCACCTCAGCCATGTCTCTCTTATATGAATGTGTGAACACAGTAATAGCAGGTGAGAACTGAAGTTTGTAACCTAGAAAAGAATATGAACTTTGTCATCAATTAACACTATCTGTAAATCTTTTTTTAGCTCAACGTATTTTGTAACTGAAATAAGTTGCCTGACAAACTTTGATTTGTGTCACTGTGTAACTGTAACTGAAATCCTTGGTTGTCAGTCGATGAAGCTGAGTTACTATAGCTACGTTGTATTTGCTAAAGCATGAAACAATGTACTAACAAACAATGAGTAATTATTTATATGCAGGGTCCTAAATATTGCTAGAACTAGGAAAGGTACCAGCAGCAGTAGATTTAAAAAAACCTGATGCTTCATGGAAATTTTGACAAAGTATTCCTATGTGATAAATGAGCAGACTTATTTTTTTAATTCTACAGTTTCACAGCTTAAAAACTTGGTGTGAATCTTTAAAGGAGGTCATTGGAATAATTGATTTTTACAGTTTCAGTTTGTGGGGAAGGGTCATGAACTCCATGATGGAGATGGAGAGAGAAACAAGAGCAAAAAGGGACAACACAGTATTCCAGCTCAGACTTTGCACTTTTCTATCATAGTGTGGAAGTAGAGGGTTACTGACACCCACAGTTTGGCCATAGGTCTTGTCTCTCGTGGGTATTTTGGATAATGATGCAGGAATTTGCTGTACTGGGTCAGTTCAGAGAGGAAAAGGTCATCTGTTGTTACATTGTTCATTCCTTCAGGGAAATTTGAGCTGACGTTATGATGGGGGGGAAATAACACAGAGGTTAATTCCATTGTGGATAAGAGTGTGCTGCCCTGAGATGCAACAGGATAATTCTGTGGGTGAAAGGAAAATTCATGCACCTAGGACACCTCGGGGCCTGTTTGGGGACTGTAATATGAAACTCAAATTCAGAAAATGAGATGTGAAACTGTGAGCCTGTGTCAGAGCAGCGCCTTGCACCTATCAGCTCTCTGCACAACCCAAAATGATAGCATCCAACCCTCCTTCTCTGAAATGGAGGTCTGCAGGATTACAGAGAGCAAAATGCCACTGCACTTATTGGTCACTAAGGTTAGCATGTGTGAGATGCTCAGTAAGAGCTGGTGTTAGCTTGGACATGCTGCATGACAGCAGCAGTTAACAAGACAATGCCACCTTTTCTGCGGTGGGGTTGCGTGCTGCCCAATCTTTACAAATGTCCAATGTAATCTACAATAGGACCTGACTTTTTTGCCTGGAGTGTCTTGCTGGCTTGATTAAAACTCCAATCTAATTACATTAAACTCTAGGATCCAGTGCTGCATCTCATTATATTAGAGAAGTGCACACTTAAAAATTCAGCTGTACAGTAGCTGATGACAGCAGTCATGACTGCTGCGTGCTATTAGTAAAGTAAAACCTTAGCGAGAGCAAAGTGTAATGAAAAGCAGCTTTGACCTGGCTGTTCCGGTAGTTCCTACCTTTACACTTCTAGTTCCTGTCCTGCTATTATTACTCTAAACTATATGAAGCTATAGTTTATGTCACAACCTTCTCTCCTCCCCCCAGACCCCCAAAAAGTCCAAGCAGACAAACAACTGAATAAATTGCCATCTTTCCTTGTCAGCTGAGCTGGGTGTTGACCTTTAGATGCTCTGTTGCTGCATTCGTTCAGGACACAGAAATACTAACTGAAATTTGTGCTTGTGTGTTGCAGTCCTGATCTCGCTGTCCTCTGGGATGCCCAATCACAGCGCCAGCATCCAGGTACAGCGCTGGGTTTTGCTGGGCGGTATTTGTTCTGCTCTGCTGTGTAATACCAAGTGCCATGGAGAAATTGGACTGTGTTCCTCTGCCGAAAGTGAAAGCATTAGCTCCCTGAAGCACTCTCCTCCAGACTGAAGCATTTCCTATATAAATTCTCTTATTTCTTTTGCTTTAAATGCAGATTCTTCTCATTTAGTGTTTTCCTAACTCCTTTATTCAGTTGCTACTATCAATATAATCATATGGAGGTTTATTTTGTTTTGAAATCTGTTAATGCAACAAGACCTTTTACCTAGAGGCCCTGCGTCTTGGTCAGAATGCTTCCTTGTGTATTGAATAAATTTTATTAATTCTTTTAATTAAGACTTTTAAAGCTTGTAATAAACTTGACGTGGTCTTTTTTTCCAGCTTTGTGTTCAGAAGTTAAGGATATTGATAGAAGATTCGGACCAGAACTGTAAGTATGTTGCTTGTCTTCATGGAAGCTTTTAGAAACCAACAAATGGGGAGAAATGGCAGTGGTCTTAGAGCAATGAGCTGTTTCTCCACACAGCTTGTTCAGTATCGTAGTGCTTGGTTGGCTGTAAACAATTGCCTGGATTTTCAATGTGGAAATAATTTTTGATAGTGAGCACTTCTTTATAACGAGCTTTTTTAAAACAAATGAGATTGTTACGTGTGTGTTACATGGGTGTTTGCTTGTGGTCTTGTAAATTTTAAAGCAGTCACTTTCCATGCTTTGGGTTTTCCCTTTTTATAAACTTGCTGCTTGGAAAGTAGTGAGGGGTATTCAGCAGTGTAAGCGTGATAATAAAATGTAAGAATGCTTACTTATTTTAGCGACTGCAGAGAACACTGGGAAACATTTTTTTTGTGCAAACCTTTTTTCTTACTGTCTGATTTTTTTTCCATTGAGAACAGGGCTCCTACTTTGGTGTTTTTAAAGCTGTGTTCATCCCAGGATGCCTGTTCCCAAGACCCATAGTTTCTATATATTAAATACATATTTTTAAATCGGTGAGAAAACTTGGGGTGCAAGAAGACTGTGATGAAGATTATATATGTAAATACATGCCTGTATGTGGGGTTATGAAATTAAATACTGTAATCTGTGATACACTGTTTCTCCAAAATGCTTTTCCTCATCGCAGCTCTTTCCTCAAGTGTATTTAAGTTGGTTTCTGTAGAAGTGCTCAGTGTTACGATTTCATGCTCAACACAAAACAGTGTTTCTATATTTGGAAAGAAGTTTTATTTTTTCTTTCACAGTGAAATACCTGGGACTGTTAGCTATGTCCAAAATCCTGAAAACGCATCCTAAGTCAGTTCAGTCTCACAAGGATCTCATTCTCCAATGTCTGGATGACAAAGATGAGTCTATCCGACTCAGAGCTTTAGATCTGCTGTATGGCATGGTACGTTTCTACATCTGTTTCCTTTCCTCTCCAACCCCTGTGACCCTTTAGGAGCCTGATGTTTAAGGCAGTCGTGCAACTTTCTTTTCCCCTCTCCCCAGTAGTCTTGTGATAATGGCTCCTATGTCTTTTTGGGCACTTATGATAAGTAAAGGATCTGCATAGCATAAGAGGGCTTTAAAAACTTTGATTCAGACTGGAGTTTCTGAGTTCAGGCACTGTGGAAGTCACCCAGAAGGCTGCTTTTCCAATGCATAAGCTTCAGCTGCTCCTCCTATTACATAAATCTTTTGTTAGTGGTGTCTTTAACACGTACGTATTGAGAGATCATAGCTGGAAGCAGTGAGTTACAACAACTGGTGGTGTTTACTGAATATTTTGTTTTATTTAGACAAGTAAATTTCCAGAGTGAGTTAATACGGCTATGTTTTGAAATGCTAGAATTCTGTTGGGTGTTCAGGACAATTTTTTTTCCAAAGTTTAGAAGCAAAAAAAAAAATGTTTTAAACTATTAAATTTGCTACTTTGGCAGAAGATTATTCATTTTCTCCTAGGTTTCTGTATTGCTGCTAGTAATACTGATTCTGGTCTTGTGTACTTGTGTTGACTCTGCTTTAATAACAACATTGAAAAGAAATAAACAGGTTCCTTTTTCGATTGTGACTGAAATTGAGAGATAGAGAGGTGATTCTGGCTTGTTAACACATAACACAGGTCTTGACAGTATGGGAAATGGCCTAGTTGTGGTTCAACCCTTCAATAATTCTTTAACAGGTATCAAAGAAGAACTTGATGGAGATAGTGAAGAAACTGATGATTCACGTGGATAAAGCAGAAGGGACGACATACCGGGATGAGCTGCTGACCAAAATCATAGATATTTGTAGTCAGTCCAATTATCAATATATCACAAACTTTGAATGGTCAGTGTTTTTATGTGTTAGCTTTGAGATCATCAGCAATGATAATGCACAATTGTCTGCTGCTAAAATTGCATCTCTTTCACTTTTTGTAGGTACATAAGCATCTTGGTGGAGCTGACCCGGTTGGAAGGGACGCGGCATGGGCATCTTATAGCAGCTCAGATGTTAGATGTAGCTATCAGAGTTAAAGCCATTCGTAAATTTGCAGTTTCTCAAATGGCCATGCTTCTGGACAATGCTCATCTCATAGCCAGCAACACCCAGAGAAATGGGATCTGTGAGGTGCTTTATGCTGCTGCTTGGATATGCGGGGAGTTCTCCGAGTAAGTGCAAACAGAAAACCTGATGCACTTTGATCAGCTTTTTTTGGGCAAAGATTCAGGTCACTAAAAAGTATTTTTTTGGAGAGAAGGGTGGTTCAAAATACGCCCCCTAAAGCTAGCAAAATGTTTGCTTCTTCCTGTTCCCTCACCCCATAAGGCTCCTCAGCTGTTTCTAGCCAAGATGGATACTGCATTTTGAATATCTGCTTTTTTCTTGTCTCTGTAGTCCTGCCCACTCATGCAGGAAGGAATAGTGTTTATAAGCAGTAAGATCTTAAGACATTCAAGGAACTCCTTAGTCATGAAGGTCTAACCTCACTTACATCATAGGAAAAATATACAATCAACATGTTTGAGTGAGTTTTTGCTCTCCTCTCTCTTTTGCCCTTGTTGAAAGGCTTTTGCAGAACCTAATCTTTCTGAGAATTGGAAGTCATCTGCATTCTTTGCTGTGTATTAAGCATTGCCTACTAGGTTGTATTTTTGTTCAGTAAATGATTGGAAATACAACCTCACTGATGTGAGTGGTGAAGTACAGAACAGCAGCAAGGTAGTTTGGGCTGCTAGATGCAGACTGTCAATGGAGTTGGCACTTAGAAGTGCAATGCTTTGTTACTGGAGAGAATATCGAACTTGTAAAGGTGGAAACTGAGGTGTCCCGCTCCTTCTGTAAAAGGATAAAGCTGTAAATTATTCTTTGCCATGTTACTACTGTAATTTAGAAGGGGAAAATACGCAGAGAGCAAATGATTACATGTTTGTAGTCTGTCCTGTCTTTGTGTAGTACTTTGTACTGCAATCAAGATTTTTTAAAAATTCTTCTCTATGAAGACTGATGAAACACTGAAATTTCTCCATTCCTGTCTTTTCTATCCACTCTGTCTTTGCAGACACCTTGAAGAAGCGAACCAAACTTTAGAAGCAATGTTGAGGCCTAAAGTTACAACTCTGCCAGGCCACATCCAGGCAGTTTATGTCCAGAACATGGTGAAGCTCTATGCCTCCATCCTGCAGCAGAAAGAGCAATCTGGGGAAAAGGAAGCAGCTCAGGAAATTACACAGCTGATGATTGAGCGTTTGCCTCAGTTTGTGCAGAGTGCAGATCTAGAAGTTCAGGAGAGGGTAAGAGAACAAAATTACTTTGGAATTTATCATACAAGGTCTCTTGCTTGTCTTGGAGCATATCTGTATCTAAAGATAGGCGTGTTTTATATAAGCCATTGCTGTCAATGGAGTTGTGCATTTGTGCTGTACTTTGTGTAACTCAGTGAACGAGAAGCTGTAGAACTCGAGGGCTGGGAAGAGGGGTGGCGTTTCATGTCACAGCCCAGGTCTTATTCCAGTTCTGTACCACCTTTGAAAGCTGCTTGCAAGAATTTCACTCAAAACAATTTAATTTTAAAATTATGCAAGCACATAAGGACACAAAAAGGACACGGATAGAAGAGAGGGTTAACGTGGATTTTTTTTTTAACATTTGCTTTGAACCTGCATTTTATGCTGCTTCTCTAAATTTCCTTAATTGAGTAGAACAGTTATCTTTTGCTGACTTTCCTTGCAGTCAATTTTTTTGGTCCAATTAATATTAATTCTGAAATTACTTCTGCATTTGTTTTTAGGCTTCTTGTATCTTGCAACTAATAAAATACATTCAGAAGCTACAAATAAAAGAAGTACCTGTAGCTGAGGAAGTAATTGCCCTGTTTGCTGGTGAGCTGAACCCAGTGGCTCCTAAAGCACAGAAGAAAGTCCCAGTTCCGGAGGGGTAAGGTTCCTTCTCTCTCCCAGAGCCTTGTTTAAACTTTTAAATAGTAAAGCTAAGTATATGATGAGAAACACTGAAATACTCAGGGGTACTGAGCCAAGCTATTTGTTTACTGTAATTCTTACCAGCTTGGACCTGGATGCCTGGATCAATGAACCTCCATCAGACAGCGAGTCTGAAGATGAAAAGCCCAAAACAATTTTTCATGATGAGGAACAAAGGCATTCCAGACACAGACAGCCAGAAATAGATGAAGAGGAACTGGCCAGAGTGAGTGAATTCCCTACATAATTGAGTAGTAATGTTGTAAGTGCTGCTGAAACAGTTGGAGCTGTTGTGGATTCTCCATGTTGCCACAGAACCAATGATTTCATGTGAAAAAAATATATGTATTTGAATACAGGTATTTTTTTCAGGGATTGTGGAATGCATCCAATATGAAGTTCTCTTGGAAGTCTGGCTTGTCCAGATGGATGAAGATAAAAAATTTGCCCTTGTTAGGAGTTTTGAGCTCTCGTAAAAATCTGACCTGTAAACTGTGGTGTCTGGCGCAGTTCACTTTGAAGTAGAGGGTCTTCAGGGTGGATACTTGTGCTGAGCTCTGCAATTGTTTGGGTTTTTACACACCACCTCCATTTGGTGTACTTCTCTTACTCTGTGTGCTCTATATTGGCAGAAAAAGTAGCTCATGGATTCTAGCAGCTTCTGTGAATTACTGTGATGTGGCTGTTTTCAGTAGTGATGTCCCCTTTCCTGCTTCTGACCTTTTGTTTTCACAGAGAAAACTTTTTATTGATAAGAATCTTCACTTCTCCCTTTCTTTGCAAAAATGAAAACAGAAACATTTGAATTACCATCAAAATCTAGTCTCTCTAGTTTAGAAATAAAAAGCAAAGAAAGGATTTTCTAAGGAATATTAATTATAGCAGTAACAGTACTTGTTACATCCTAGGTTGTCTAGTAACTCAAAACTGGTTTATCATATTCAAGCTACTCTGTGCTAGTCTTTTTGCAAGTAGTTACATTCACAGAATCACAGAATATTAGAAGTT